>NC_073702.1:76024648-76132148 GCF_023634085.1 Falco cherrug
GATGTTTCTGGTCACATTGTGGATAAAGTATAAAGTGTTAGGGCTGAGGATGGGTGTCCACCACCAGATCAGACAATGGAGGATAATCCCACTCCCTGTGCTCACCACTGGGTCACACAGTCCAAAGCACAGGCTCCCGTGTACTATTCATCATATAGGGTATTGGGAACAATAAGTCAGCTGAGCCAGAATTTAAGAAAATGAAATAAAGGGAGTTCTGTGTCCCAGACCAAAGCCTAAGATAATATAGTGCTCTAAATGTGTTTGTTGGAACCTGGGATAATGCCTATATTTTATAATCATCTCAGGCAAATCGGGGCATACAGTAATCATGTTAAATATGCTTCCTCTGGACCTCCTTCAAGGATGGGCACCAGCTGGAAGTCTCTGCCTCAGCTGCTTATTCACACTACATGCTTTCTCCTGCTCCGTAACACTGAGTCGGGCATGGCTCCTTGGTGGGCCAAATGAGGCCACCCAACTGTACCTCATTCACTGGCTTACACAGCAGAGGAAGGCCATGACACTGTGATGGAAAATTTCTGAGGCAGGGAGAAGTAAGACCTGTGGGATGCAAAAGCCATTTGTGAGAAGCCGTGCTTCATCTTTGAAAGCAGGCAGGTCCAAGATGAAGTATGAAGTGAGGTTCTGAGAAAGGAAGACTTCCAGAGAAGAGACTTCGTGGCTTCTAAGATGTGTTGTCTTTAACCACTACTGAAGTGCTGGCCTCATTGGGTTTGGAGCCTGTAAAAACCAGAGTGCAGGGCATGAGGGCAGGCACAGCTCACACACCAAAAGTAGCCCACAATCGGGAACTGACAAGTTCACAGCAGTGAGGGAAAAGAGCATACAAGGAAACTTTGCAAACGCTTGACAATCTTTTAAAGACCCCAATGGTAACTTTTAAAGATATTTATTGAGCCCTGGTGCTCATGTTTATGCAGGTATAACTTTTTGAAATTTATCGCCTCCCTAACCCTCCAAGGTAAGAGAAGCTACTCTTTCTGTTTTCATGCTGGGGAAGTGAGGTTGGAAGTGGTTCATTCTCAGATCCATGCAGGGAAGGACTCAGGCACTCTAAAGAAGGAGAGAGGCAGGACTGAGAAATGGGATTCTCCCCACCTATATTTACCCATCTAAACAATTTGGCTTCTCGCTATGCTGTCTAGGTTCCATCTCTGTCCTCCACTAACAGAATGTTTGATTAATCCCATTAAACCTAGATATTGGTCTTAATACTGCACCACTGGCTACCTGAATCCTGAAAAAAGTTAAGCAGTGTGAATTCTTAAATTTCTTACAGCAAAAATCTAGTGTCTTAGATCTCAGAGGAGAATAATTTTAAAAAGTGCCACTTTTCTCAGCGCTTCAGCTTATCTTGGTTACAGCCTTTAAATCCTTAAGAAAGCACAAAATTGCTAGCTGTTCCTTCTGCAGATCTCTCTCTCTCCCCCACCCATGTTTTAAAAAAATATTTTTTCCCTATTTAATTTGGTTTATTTTTCTTTAAAAGAAAAGAAAGGGAAGGGAGGCCAAATCCATCCCACTCCTACCAGTTTGATGCCAGTGCCAGCAACAGACATCCAGAGCCCGGAGAGGGACAGCAGGGCAGCAGGAGAGCATCTGAAGAGCATCACAAGGGAATTCCAGCAGCTCCATCCAGCTTCATTGGGGCCCAATTTAAACACCTTTATATAAAAAACATTTGCTCGTAACGTGGGGAATAAACAAGAGGAGTTAAAGACGTGCATACGCCTGCAGTGCTATAATCTTACAGGCATCATGGAGATGTGTGGGATGACTGTTATGACTGGTGTGTTGGAATGGAAGGATACAGGCTCTTTAGGAAGGACAGGCAGGGGAGACAAGGAGGGGGTGTCGCCCTCTGTCAATGACCAGTTGGAGTGCATGGAGCTCTGCCTGGGGATGTGTGAGGAGCCCCAGAGAGGTTATGGGTCAAGATTAAAGGTAGGTCAGGGGCAGGGGCAGGGACAGGTGACATTATACTGGGAGTCTTCTCCATGCTGTCTGACCAGAAAGACTGACCAGGTGAGGCCCTCTATAGACAGAGAGGAGCCGCCTCATGTTCACAAGCTCTGGTTCTCATGGGGGACTTCAACCACCTTGACACCTGTTGGAGAGACAACAGAGCACAACATAAGCAGTGATGATAACTTCCAAAGTGCTAGAGGAGCCAATGAGGAGAGATGTGCTATGCTGGACCTTGTCATCAGTAAGGAGGTGCTGGTGTGGAACATGAAGCTCAAGGGAAGCCTTGGCTGCAGTGACCATGAAATGGTGAAGTTCAAGATCCTTAGGGCAGTAAGAAGGGTGCACACCAAGATCACTACCCTGGACTTCAAGAGAGTAGCTTTTGGCCTCTTCAAGGATCCATGGTGTAAAGTTCTGGAGGGAAGAGGCGTCCAAGAAAGCTGGTTAATATTCAAGGATGACCTCCTCCAAGCTCAGGAACAATGTGTCCCAGTAATAAGAAGTCAGGCAAAAAAACACCAGGAGGCCTGTATGGATGAATAAGGAGCTCCTGGACAAACTCAAACACAAAAAAGAGGCCTACAGAGAGTGGAAGCAAGGACAAGTAGCATGGGAAGAATATAGAAAAAATTTCTGAGCAGCCAGGGATCAGGTTAGGAAAGCTAAAGCCCTGATAGAATTATATCTGGCCAGGAATGTCAAGGGCAACAAGAAAGGCTTCTATAGGTGCCTTGGTGGTAAAAGGAAGACTAGGGAAAACATGAGCCCTCTTCAGAAGGAAAAGGTAGACTTGATTGCTCAGGATATGGAAAAGGCTGAGCACTTTTTTTGTTTTGAGGTCAAAGAGCCTCCTGTGACAAAGTGGCATAAGGACTTTGAAGACCTGAGTCAGCACAAACTCTAGTTTCTATGCTCTTTGTGTCTTTACATGGGGAAGACACCCTCAGAGAGCATTGCAGAAGTTAAATAACTCCTTCAGCTACTGCTATGCAGTATAGCCACCCACCTATCACAGATGCTGTCCATTTTCCACCACTTTACCCAGTAAAATGACTTCTGTACCATTCCTGTGCATCTGCCAGGTTGTACCAGATAACTCTTCTGTTCACAAACACTATTTTGATTCTGATCTGCTACAGGTGCCATAGTATCAACTGAACAGAACATTAAAGACTGTGCTGTTACCCACACCGACTTGCCAAGGGTCATGGGGACTTTGCAATCACATAAACATCATCTATTTTATACATCTGAGAAATTGCTGAAGTCCAGTGTCAGAAGTCCCAGCAACATGTAAGCCTGTGAAGTGGCAAACCCATAAGCTATATGACAGCTTCATGCCCAAGGCTAGCAAGGCTGGACTCCTGCAGTGTCTGGGGAATTGGCTAAATGGACCCAATAGGTCTTTTCCATTGCTGGTGTCTGTGGACAACGTTGCGCCCTTAGGCTGAGTCCTGAGTAAGGGGTGGCATGTAATTATGCTTCCCTGGGAGCAGCCCAAGGAAGGGACTGTGATGGAGAGAGTTATGATCCTTTCCCTGAATCCCTTTAGCTACAAGGTGGGAGGCAGGAGGTCACAGTGTCCTGGATTTTACTGTTCTGGCAGATCTCTCCCAGCTTTACCCATATCTGTACTTTTTTTTTTCTTCTAACCCACTCCCCTGTTCTCTTTTTCTTCCTATCACACCTTGTGAGAAGATGTGGCCATTGAATGGTGCTTCTACTCAACACTGAACCTAAATCTCATCTGCACAAAGTGTCTTCTCTGCTTGAAGCCAGTAAAGCACTAGCTGGCATGTCCAGCATGTGAGGTTGTTGGTATAGTACAGTTTGTTCTGCTGCTACTTAGTATGTGGACAGTGTCCTGGAGAGCCAGGGAAGGTGCCTTCTCATCACAGCAGGGGGGACTAGGACAGGGACTTAGTATATACAGGAGGTCTGCCTTTACCCATAGAGGACTACACATGAGCTTCATAGTTGGCAGTCTCAGAAACTGAACACATCTGACAACTTATGGCCTTCATAGGTCCAGCAGTGAGTTGGAAAAGCCTTTATTTCCTGTCAAAGAGGGAATTAACAATCTCACCTTGTGATCTGGGTGCAAATTATTCCATCCTTCCCCCACAGTCACATCTTTCAAGAGATGAAGTGCCGTTTGCAGTGGCGTGGCTGAATTCAGCCTGTACAGGCAATGAAGCACATGCAGTTCAGAGGCACATCTCTTTGCTGCAAGAACATCTATTGCAGATGGTCAGTGATTTTAAGAACTGGAGAAAATAAGCACTACTACTACTGAATCACAGTCTATTGCCTCTTTCTATCCATCACCATGTATCATTCCTTGAGACAAAAGAGATTAAGAAAGTTCCTAACTATCTAGATTTTCTCATAGGAGCCAAGCCACCTAGGGACTTTGTGTAAATATGTATTTATATGTACACTTAATGCATGCATCTATTTTAATGTAAAAGTCATAGTATTGTCTATGTGAACAGAATATTAAAGTAATTATCACCCAGCATTTTGCAAATAACACAGAAGTAGCTGCGACACAGGAGCTGCAAGCTGGCATTCTCCGAGAAGACTGATACAATTGATAAAAAAAAGGAAGGTAAACATATATACAGGTAAAGATAAACAAGAATAAATGCTCATGTAAATAGATGCAGTCTGATGGGATGGATGGACTTGGGAAAGGACATCAGGTGATGCTCCTTGGTGCTTGAATTTCCATTCACTGGGGATGCTTTCCCTCCCTTGTCTTTATTGCCTGAGATAGTGAACAAGTTGTGAAGATAGCACAAAGCCTTTTAAAATCAAACACTGCCTCCAACAGCCCCCTTCAGTGACAAAATGAATCTGTGGTTTTACGAACAGAGACACTAAAGTAAAATGTGTTAGGAAAAATAACCCAATAGGTGCAATTCTGTGTACATTCTCACACGCTGCTTTGAAAATCAGGGTTCTTAACACAGCTGATTAAAATTTGCAGTGTGACACAGAGCTGATAGTCCACAGTTGTAGAAGAGGGACAGGACTGTCATGACATTAATGTCTGATCTTTGGCTTTTATTTCCAAAAACGGTGAAAATTTCCCCTACCAGTGTGTTGTGGTAGAAAATTTCTCACCCTGAATTTAACCTCGGCAATGTAAGTCAGAATCACCATGATTAAGTGTTTAATCTTGCTGGTGCCCTCTTACATGCAGGGTTTATCCATTTTATCCCCATATAGATTAAACCAAGTATAGCAACCAATTAATTTCTCTTCTGCCTCGCATAGATCTTCTGTATTGTACTAATTTTCTCCCCTCCTCTCTCTTTCTTACTATTTGAAAACTTTTAAATGAACCCATAACTCAATTACCTAATAAAGATCTATTTGTATGGATGGACTACATAAAATCATTAAGGTGGAATGAGAAAAAAAAGCCAAATAAAAGTGAAAGCGTTATTTAGGACAAGAGGAAACAGCCTCATGTTGTGCCAGGGGAGGTTTAGATTGTACGTTAGGAAGAATTTCTTCACTGAAAGGGTTGTCCAGCATTGGAACAGGCTGCCCAGGGAAGTGGTGAAGTCACCATCCTGGAGGTACTTTAGATGTGTAGATGTGGCACTTAGGGACATGATTTAGTGGTGGGTTTGGCAGTGCTGGGTTAACAGTTGCGCTAAATGATCTTAAAGGTTTTTTTCAACCTAAATGATTCTATGATTCTATACCAAAAGGCGTGACGAATAAGAGCTCATTAGAAGAAAATGCAAGGAAAGCTTTATTCTAAGACAGGTTGGGTTTTTTTTGTTTTTTTTCCTTTTTTTTTCCTATATGTGGGCCATGCTAAAAGTGGGATTTGTATCACTTCAACTGAGCTGCCTAAAGATGGTGCTTAAATTAAGCTAGCTGTTATGATTCTCCTTAATATTATTTGAAACAAAGAGGCATCTCCAGAGGATATCTGTCTCACAGACCTTGGGAAAGAATAAATTATCTCAGGAACTTTTTGTTTTCTTTCATTTAGTATAGAGAGATCTTAGACAACTGGTTTACATCACACACCAGAAGTCCACACCTGAGCTATGTTATGGATGTGGTCAGCTTGTCTTCTGCCAATGATTCTCACCCTTAATTATTATCTTAGGAAGCTAATAACATCTAAAGGTAATAACATTTACCTGACCAGACAGATGTTATTAAGGTCATGGTGTTTCTCATAGTGGTTTTGTAATTATTAGGTGCAGGTAAAATCATGTGAGCTTCTTCCTCAAAATATTTTGCTTAGTGCAAAATGTATCTTTGCAGCCTCAACGTATTTTTCAGCTTAAACTGAATTTAGTGTATGACTTCAATGTGGGAAAGATATTTCAAGAAGTCAAAAAATTGTTAAAAATACATGTGTTTTTATTAAAGTTATTTTATTATAGAATAATAATTAAAGGTTATATACAGTTGAAAGTTCCATCAGAAAACCTTAAATTTTGTCAGCTGAGGTTTTTCCTGAAGCAATCTTTCTTTTTTTTTCAGATTTGAACACTAAACTCAGAAATCAATTATTCATGAAGTTTTTTTATAAATAAACCTGGCTGATGAATACTTTTCTGCATCAGAAATTGACTTTTCTTAAAAATGAAACTTTTCTTGAAAAACTGGCAGTATTAAAGACATTTTCTGTAATCCAGTGAAACCTTTTCAGGTTCTTCAACATTTTTATCACGGGTTGTATTTACACTAAACCACAGTACTGTCAGTAGTCTTTTACAAGTTGTGTTTATTTTTAAATGATATGAAATAGGAAATATGACAAATTTTCAAGGATGAGTCTATTTGCTCTTTAAAAACAATAAAACCCTTCAGGATTTCTGAAATGGTATGTGAAGCAAATTCATGAATTTCTAACATGCCTGAGTTCTTTTTTTTCTTGTGTCAGGGTACCTCAAATTCCAGTTAGCATGAGGAAGAAAGCATGATGGGAGTCATTTTACTCAGTGCTGCTTATCTCAAAGTTAATCTGTACAAGCTTTCTAAGCAATCTCCATAGTCAGTGAAGAGAGACAAACATTTCCAGAGTAATTCATCCCACCACTTGTGAACACATAGTTTACAACAGGGGGAATCATGAGATGACCATGAGATGACCTCCTCCTGGTGTCTGCAGAATAGGTACTCACTTTAGTGTTTAATCTAGCTTTTAGCTTTAAAGGGCTTAACAGAGGTGAAATGGAGACCACTTTGGATAAGAAATAACATTGTTAGCGACCATAAATCTGGCATCAGCTGCAGTACTCAGCTCATCCATTGCAGTCTGAAAGAGCTGAGCCCTGCTGCAGCTTCATCTAATCTGAAAGGCAAGATGAATTAAAGCCAGAACAACATGAAATGGCTAATCGAAAGGGATCCATAGGCTAACCCAGGGCTTTTTGACCTGTTTTTGTTTTTACTTCCTTCACATACCCAGAAACTCAGCAGAAGTAAGTCTGGTCATAACCTGTTTTAGCTGGGGTTTGTAATATGGAATCACCAGGCTTCAGACTTTCATCCTTCTGGGTTTTTTTCCCAGACCACTGCAGGTTCTTAAATTCCTTCATTTGTCCTAAGCGCAGGCAGTGAAGATAAGTCAAATTCTAAGACAACCAAAACAGTATTCAAACCCAGCTATTGAGGGTGGGATAAGTCTTCCTTGGAAGTGCTTCTCTTTCTTTGTTTCCTTTAAACCATATGCTGGGATTTATTCAGCAACCTCTGTTATTAGTTAATCTCAACCGGCATGCTACCCATATTAATTTATCGCAGCTGAAACCAGGCCCTCTGACACTTTCTAATGGCTGCTTTTAAAACCTGCTGAATTGCAGCCCTGAGCCCTACATTTATCTGCCAAGACTGTGAGTGTATTCAATAAAAATTGTGACTTGGTTTGTGACTGAATCAGGTTTTCAAATTCAGCATCCACTGAGTGTGTATTTTGGGACAAAATCTAACACACAGATAAAAAAAGACCACCTCCTGCCCCACAAATTGAGATGAATGCTAAATATAAGAGAAGTATTCAATGGACTTTTTAATGATATGCTTCATTTTGGAAAAGCAGAAAGATGCTTCAGTATTTTCAAAATAAAATTGAAGCAGTATTTCATTGAAAACATCCACCTACAAAAGAAAACTAAGTCTAAAAGAAAGATAGAAACAAAACTAGCTAACCAAAATAGACTTGGGTTAAATCATCATTTTAAATCCAACGCGAAATTTCTTTTTCACTTCAACACAGCCTAATACTTTTCCTCAGGCTTGTTATTTCAGCAGCAAACTGAAAAACATTCCTTTATCCAGCTCTTGTTGCTACTAGAAAGATTGAGTTATGGCCAAAGAAGCATCAAAAGGGAAGCTGAGCACTGGAGCTGGAGCTTGGCAGAGATGACAGACAACCCTGGCTGTTCTAATCAGGAGGAAATGTGTTCCATCCGTGTGCCAGGAATACACAAGCAGCTGAATATTGCATTGTTTTTATTTACTTATTTTCCAGGTAGTTCAGGTATCTCTAACTATCCTTAAGAATGAGGAGGAAAAAGACATTACATTATTTGTATTGCCACTAGCTAGAAAATGATGGATTCCCACAGCATGGCTGGAGGGGGTTTATGGGATTTGCTTTTATTTTTTTTAATCTTTCCTTCATTAATATTTAAGTCTAAACTTAGGGAAGTGAAAATGAATACATAACAAACAACAACTCAAGTTACTCTTTTCAGGTCTAGTTTGAAATTCAGAGCACTAGTAGCTGATGAAAACATCAAATGGTAAACAACTATTCTATGGGATGCATTTTTACTGCACCTTACCGAGAACTGTGTAACTTTTCTTAATGCAATGCCATACTGTCTAACTCACTAATTACTATAAATTGGCACAGCTTCACACTGCTAATAGAGTACTGCCAGATTACGCAAATGGATAACCTGGATCACTGTTAAGTAATTTATTTTGCAGAACCTCATAACTAAACACTGTTTCCCTCTTGGAGGGAAAAATAAATCTCTGTTGATGTAAACTGACAGTGACTTTGCTTGCTATGTGCCCAATTTCGGGAGAGTTTACTGTGAAAATATTCTACTGGTTTGGTGTGGAGTAGATTCAGGGAAAAAAATAGAAGAGAAAAATAGAAGAGAAAAACTTTTTCATGTAATTAAAAAACCACCCAAAACCACCAACCCTGAAATGCTTAATTAAACAGTTCTAGAGAGAAGTGGCTAGAGGCTGAATTTGGCATGGAAAATACATTGAAGAAACCTTTTTAAAGGACCAAATGAAAATGTGTTTTGATTTGATTAAGTTATAAGTTTTCTGGGAAAAAAAACCAACCAACAACCCTTCAGAACAGTCAACTCAGTAAATTCCTGTAGGACTATTAAAACCAGGAGAAAAAAAAATAATCCAAGAGGAGCATAATCTGGCCTGAAAAAAGAAGGACTTTGGGATTTTATAAACACCAGTTTCCTGGGGAAGAGTCTACCTAGTGCTCTTCTTGTATGTCCTAATCAACCCATCTTTTCAGTGGTTAGTGTTTTGCTTTTAGAGTAGTCTACAGGGCTAGTCCAATGGCCAGGTGTTGCCCAAAAGTGTAAAAAAATAAGCAGAGTCTGCAGTCTATATTTTTCTGTATGCACCTATCCTTACGTTTTGATTCAGATTGCTGTTTTTAGCAAAGGTAATCGATTGCCTTAGTATTACCATTAATTTACAATGCTGATATTTTTCCTTAAAGACTCAGCTCTTGAAATCAGGTGATTACTTAAGAATCTTGGTTTCCTACAAACAAATAAACAAAAAAATAATTCTTCCCAGAAAGGCAAACTTAGATGTTGCTAATTTAAAAATAGTCTATTTTTAAAGCAGTAAATGGAACAGATGCTGGTTTAACTTGGTAATGATTTACAGCTCGAAGAACCAAATAACAACAACAACAAAAAAATATAAATGAAAATCTTATGATACTATTACATGTAATTAGGGGTCTATGAGCTCCTATTTCAGCTTGATGAAAAGGCAGTGAAATGAGCAGGTGGAAGCAAGTGGAACTTTTAATGCAAATAACTAGAGGAAAACAAGGCAAATTCAGAATCTGACCCTCTCTGCTTATTTTAAAGCTATAACTCAGTCAAATCTAAAGCCAGCTTTCATTCTAAAACCAAAAGTCTTTTCAGTGGGGACAATTTCCAAATGGGCTTCACCCTTTTAGCCCCCAGCCATCTTCGCTGTACAGCTATTCAATTAAATGTTACAGCTTTGACTGTTAATACTGACCTAATAATTTATTTTTTCACAGTCACTTTGTTTAAAACTGTTTGAAAATGCTTTGGAACAATTTTTGATGTGTTATTGCTCTAGAAATACACATAATTACTTAAGGTAGGAACTTTTGATCCTTGTTAGTAGGAAAGCCTTTTGACGGATGAAAGCCTTTATCTTTGGAAAATACCTCCATGATGAAAAGAAATATTACTCAAACGCGCATAATGCCACTTTGTTGATGGAGTAAAACAGGGTATTTGTCTTGTACCCATTGCACAGTATAGAATAAGTACCTGCTCCACCTGTGCATGCAAATACTGACCTACAACTTCTGCAGTGTCCCCGTGGCTTCTCTTATGTGATCAAGCTAAAGACTCTTCTCATTTAAAAGGTGCCCATGCAACATGTTACCAATTATTTTAAAGAGTGATTCAGGGCCTTCAGTCTGCTCTAAAAGCCATGAAGGTCTGTGGCAGACCTGTTGTCTTCACTGGGCTCTGCAGTAGGTCTTTAACCCACTGCAGCTGCGGCTGGGGGATAGAGGGTGGCAAAGGGGCCAGCTGTGGCCCCTGCTCGGGCTAGCTGGAGGGGATGAAGAGAAAGACTGTTTCCAAGTTTGAAGTGTTTTCTCCAAAACCTGTTCCCAAATGAAAATACTTGTAATAGCAGTCCTAAGGGAAGCTGCCCACAATTTGCTCCGGCTTTGAAAAATACCACATCGATTCACCACAAGAGCAGTGCAGCAATTCTGGTTTTGAAGGCTGATATGGCTTGCGGAGCAGTTACCGTTTGTGCTGACAGTATTTTGGGATTTGCTTTCTGTTCCAGGCATTAGTCAGGAAAAGCTGCAATCCAAAACCAAGCTACAGACCTCATATTTGGGTTGATTCTCTCCTGGTACATTCAGCCATCTCCATCAACTCCAGCTGCTCTTCCTGCTGTGACGTGTAATAAGAAAACAGCTTGAAACAGTTCAGAGCTGCGGACAGCAGGACACGTAGGATGCCGAAGCAGAGATGAGGGCAATTTCTCATCTGCCCTGAGGGTCCAGTGTCCCAGAGGAGTTATCTGTGTTAGCTTTGCTCTTTATTTGTGTGATGCCACTTGAAGAATTAATACAGCAGTCTGGTGGAGGCTATTATTATTGTTATGATGCCAATGATACCCAGATCTGTATCATCACCTCACAAAAGAAATTCATCCCTGAGCAGTGATGCTGCCTGGCTGGAGCAGCAAGCTGGGACTTGGCTCTTCACAGACAACTGCAAACACAGGAAGGACATGTGCCATTGCACCACCCCAGAAACATTTTAGAAGATGAGGTTGTTTGAACCATTTTCCCTCTTCTCAGGCTTAAATTGAGGTAGGGACAATCTCCTCCTGCCCCATTTTGGTGCTAAATCCCTGAAAAAAGTATGAAACATAAACCTGATGATAGTCTGCAAAACTGATGCTGAGCTTGAACATTATATTCACTGAAGTCACAGAGGCAGGAAACAGATGAACAAGCCTAGGAATAATCCATGTGAAGCAACTTTCTGTAAAAAAAGGAGAAACCAAGGAATGGGGCCCTGATTCATAGAAGCTGAGCTCATGTGGGTCAGTAATTCAAGCAGTGGGGCACCCCAACATTTAGGCCGTGCAAAGCAACCCCTTGTTTCTTGTTTGGTATCTAGGTAGATACCTCTAGAAATCTCAGGTAAAGCAAAGTCTTGGACAAACTATGCCTTGTAGCTAATTAGAGATAGCTCTATTTCCTCTCCTGGAAAAGAAAAAAAACACCCCCCCCCCCCACCCCCCCCCCCCCACCACCCCAATGTGCTAGAACACAGTAACAATGCATTTCAAGGAGATTTACCCTTCTGCAACTGCTGTTAATTCTGCTTTAACAGGGGTATAAAAGTATGTTGTCTGGGTTCCATCAAAACATAGAAAGAAAATGGTCCTTAAGACAGAAGTCACTTGAGATCCATAAGACAGAAGTCACTTGAGATCCAGCTCTGAACCCAGTGAACACCTACAGGACTGGGAAGGAAGATCTGCTTCGAATGTACAGGTACTAATTATCATCCTACTGCACCATAATTACCTTAAAAGTGAATTGGGCAGCCGAACTAGAAAGGACAGCTGGGAAGTCATCGAGACACCATCCCTGCAGATATTTAACAGATGTGTAGATGTGGCCCTTAGGGACATGGCTTAGTGGTGGACTTGGCTGTGCTAGGTTAATGGTTGGACTTGGTCTGAAAGGTCTTTTCCAACCTAGATGATTCTGTGATTCTGTGACATCCCACAGCCCATGTTGTGTTGCCCTCCTTCATCCTCCAGAGCCTCCTGAAGCCCTGGCCACTGATTCCAGCCCTGGCCATTCACTGGTACCAGCTCCTAATTTGAACTGAAATGCCATCATCTTTTGTTGATACATGTTAATCTCCCTTTATTAAATGTTTCTCAAGAGTCTGTCTACCTTCTGAGGTCTATTTGTGAGCTGGTAGTGTTATATATGAATAATTACCTGAGTGTTTCTGAAGTTTTCGTTTTCTTCTCTTTTTCTCTCCTCTTTTCCTCCTGTATCGCTCCCTGGAGCCACACCAGGAAAACTGGTGGCAAATCAGCCTTTCAGAGCATGCCTGGCACACAGATGATGAGGTTCTTACTGATTTTGGATGAGGCAAGCCAGAGAACCAGGTATGCCCTGGGACACAGGGAGGATGTGTGAGGAAAGGAGAGCGAGCTGTCAGAAAATTGAGCTCGGGACTCGTAGGACAAGATACGTGTCATCAGGACTCTGCGGTGTGTGAGAGCACTGAACCCACAGATACCCTTGTGGTTATGAACAGAGATACTTTTCTCCCAAAACGTGCTCTTCTTTGTTCTGCCTGGCTACCCGACAGCTGGTTGAGCTGTCTTAAAACTTGAGAGTTTTGCAATTTCTCCCCACTCCTTTTCCCCTTCCCCCAGTCCCACCCTTCCCACTCCTGCTCCCTTTATCTCTCTACCCTGAAAACGTTAACAGTGATAACTAAAGTTTTTAATTTTTTTCTGTACCTGAATAACCTCTTGTGTGCAGGATATTTTCTGCTCTAGGGCACAATCTGTTGCAGCGCAGTTATAACTGTTGCTAAGGCACCTATTGTCATTATACATGCCTCGGCAACAAGGCATTCTGTCGTGCTTCTCATCTGTGAACCCAGTGATTTATTGATAATGCTAATCTTGTTTGAAAGTTATAGAGCTTGTAAGTCAAATGTGTTTAAAGGGAGAGATGGAGATTCCTACTCCCCAACTTTTTATTGCTTGCATGTCAGAATAATCAAGTTTTTCAGCCACTCTTAGAGGAGCTCAAGGTGGTTTGCATACAGGAATGAAGCTTCACAATGGCACCAAGAGGAGGCTTTTTACATACTCGTTAAATGCAACGGAGAAACTGAGTAGCAGAAACGACAATACATAACTTAACCTATCTCACATCAAGTAACCATAGAACTGAGCCTCAAGGGGATGTTGGGCAAGTTTTACATTATCAATGTCTAGTAATTTATTTGTATTCCCATCTCCTCTGTTGAAAACACAATTTTCAGTTAAAAACAATTTGGATGGATACTTTTTTATTACCTTTCATATACAATACTTTTCTATGGTAAAAGATGGTCCCTGCCCTGAAGTGCTTTCCAGCTGATCAGCTCAGCCAGACAAAATAAGTTTTACAGTCTGTATTTTACAAATGGGGGAATAGGATATGGAAACATTAAGGAGACAGCTTTTGCAAGAGCTCAACAGAGAGGGGATTCTTAGATATCATAAAGGAAAGAGCAGATTCTGACCACTTATGAAAATGCAGCTGTTAGACAGGTAAATTGGTAGATAAAAGCTTTTCATTTCTTCCTCTCCCACTCCTTATTACAGAAGGGTCTGGAATTTACTGTCATTGTGGTATTCAGCTCTCTTTCATCATGGGAAGACAACATTTAGCCATTTTGCAGATGGTGAACTCTGGCACGGAAAGGCTAAAAGTTAGTTCCAAAAAGGAATTTGAACACTCAAGTGCCTCTATAATCTCTTGTATTCAATATTCTGATGTTATTGACATTTACATGAGCCCTGTCCAATTTTGTCCTTGCTCTAAAGATGCCTGAAGTCCTTTAAATATGTGTGTTGGCACAACATTCCCTAGGGTCTGATGCCACCAAGCGATTAGAAACCCTAATTATATCTAAACCCAGTGCCTTCCCAATGTGTTCCCTAGCCTAGCTTACCTGAAAGGCTCCTTAGAGTCAATTAAGCTTTTATTTTAATTTTTTTTTTCTCTCACAAGGTAAAGCGGAATTTTTATCTTATCAGCAGTTTAGTGTATAATCACTGAGGATACAGACACGAGTCTCACTCCAAAAATAGGTTTTACTGTCTACTCATAATGCAACTGCTTTCACAAAAATTCCTGGAGGCAGACAATAATGCCTTTTTGTTATCAGCTTCCACTCTCCTTGTGAGTTTCCATTGGTGGCAAGAGCCCAGATCCTACCAAATTTCAGGCTTTCAAATGAAGTGCTCGGTTTAGGGTTCAACTCATTTTATTTTAGTTTTCCAGAAGCTAATAATCTTGGCTAAACAAGCAGGCTGACTTCAAGTCAGTGAGGAAAAGAAGATCTTGCCTATCTGAGATCCAGATCACCTCTTCGGAAGGTGCTGGTATGTCCTCATTTTGCTGACTAAGATCCTGAATCAGATAATTGAGAGTTTTCATGTAGGTAAGACAGTTATATCAATAGTGCCAATCACATCTTCTCCTTCCTTTAACTCCTGCCTCTGGCTAAATGCTTCCCTTGCATTGTGTGTGCCACTCTCCTGATACCCTTCCTTCCCTCCATGAATCACCTCTAGAAGCTAAAGCTTAGAAAATTAACCCTAACAAAAAATAAAAGAAGCTCTCTCCAAATTCCAAAATCTAACAGTAATCATTGTATTCACATTGAATGAGGGCTCAGATAAATGCCAGAAATGACACAAAGAAATGGCACAACTATGTGGCTGACAGCAACAGGAGGCTGAGGGCAGATCTCCCCCTTTAGCAGGATCAGTTGTTAGGTGGGTTCAGCTATAGCATGAAACCCTTTGATTTCATACCATAGTCATATTCATATCATGATTCATGTGGTGCATAAGGACAGTGAGGATCGATTTGAGACAAACACACAGAAATGTAGACCAAAGCATGTTGGGTCCTAGGTGACTTGCCCGGTGTCAGAAGTTATTCACCAGAGAAGGGGCTAAAACCCAGATCCAGTTGACTATGACTTACAGCTATGACCCCCAACACTCTCTAATGACAGTGTATGTACTTCTGTGCAGTCCTGTTCATGGGCCATCTACTTGGAATTCCTACACCATTAAAATGGTAGGTGCTAAGAAAAAATATCCAAAATGAGATAAGGAGTCTCTGGCACATCTAGGAACTGATGTCAATTTGTCTTACACAGTTAGCTCCAAAAACATGTTTCCTGTTTAGCTCATTTACTGTAGGTCTCTGTAAACCTGTGATACCCCATGCAGCTTCACTAATGCTACCTGATATTAATAAGAAAAGCCGACAAAGCACTGAAACAAAGAACCACTTTTATGCTTTAAAACTATTGATACATCTATCTGTCAAATCAGCTCTGACACTGTAAAAACCATCGAAGCTCCTCTCCAGCCTTCTGGCTTTTGTCTTCACTGAGTGATGGGAGGCAGCCAGCCGGCATGAAGCAGACACTCGTAACTGCTAAATTCTCTTCCATCTGTTGTAAAACCAGTGCAAGCTTGAACAACTGAGAGGTGAAATAATTTTTCAACCTCCTCAGCAGTCTCATAAATTATCTGCAACTAAATAACCTAGAAAGCAGAGCAGAATCTCCCAGCCTTAGGTAACAATTACACTATGTGAACTTTGAGAAACCTCTTGCTAGCACTCAAAATTAGGAGCTTAATACACAAATGAATAGTGAAGGCATGTGACAGCAGTATTTAGAAAATGCTTTTGCAACCCACCCAGGTGTTGTGCCATTTGTTTCTGAATGGGGAAGTGTTGCAATTGGTTTCACTGGGGACAAAGAAGCATAGGCTGGTATTGCCCGTCTCTGAAATACTGAACAGCATGCATCAGCCTTCTTGCCCATGAAAGGCAAGGCAATGCTCAGGTCACCTCCTTAACATCAGGTGCTTCATGTAGACACCGGTGCAGGACTACAGCTGTCTGACTTCTGAGCTCTTCTAGAAGACAAAGTGAGATTTTTCTTCTTAGTACCACTGAAAATACAAGGAATCCCTGACAGTTGTGTTTTCAAAAGTTCCCTGCCCCCCCCCCCCCCCAATTAAAAATGCATCAATTTTTTATTAAGCCAAGCACTTTCCACCAAATGACTCACCCATGTTTAAATTTTCTTTGGTAACCTAGTCATCTGTTTTTCCTCTCCCTCCTAAATATCCTTTCTTCTGATGGCCCTTAAATATTGTATGTAGTTATTTTATTCATGTTTCCACCTAACTCAGCCATTCATCAGTATTTTGAACTTCAGAGCCTTCCACCAACACCTTTGTACAGCTCAGAGCTAGAATTTCTCAATAAGATGGGAAGAGAGACCTCGCAAGCAGGAGATGGTGATGAATTCCCCAGAGTGCCATAGCACTGTTGCAGAACAGGGCTGGGCTGAGCAATCTCTGGCCCAACGAGGCTTTCAATAATTCTTGTTTGATCACCTTCTTCCATGGGGAAGGAATATGTGAGTCGGCAGCCTTTGTGCCACCATGAGCCCAGGAATGGTCGGATGCCATAGATGCAGTGAAGTGATACCTGAAAAACAGGTTGGCCTCCACTGATCCAGTTCACAAGCCCAGTTGCTGTGTTTAGGCCACAGCTCCCAGGATGCTGTAGAAAGAAAACTACAACTATGCCTAATTTACATAGAGGAAAAATACGGCAGAGAGAAGCTCAGGGAGTCACCAGTAAGATTTTGGAATAGAATTGCAACTTCTTTGTGTAGATGTGGTGCCATGCTGCTATTTCTTTTCCTTTTCTCTAAGGGCTCATCTTCCCTTGCAGACAGCTGAGGCAACGTGCAGCCCACGTGCGCACTGTTGTAGACAGTACTGATAAACCAAGAACTGATTTTATTCAGGAAAATAACACCTCTTTAAAAATGCCTCTGTCTTCTGCATTACTCCATAATTACATGATCTCCAAATAACTGCTTTTTCTCCAGTTCCTAATAATCCTTTCTACTCTCATTTTTCTTGGCTTTGCTATTTTTTTTTTCTAAGTAGTGCAGGCCTCAAGCAGGTGTCTCAGGTGTGTTCTTGTGAGTACTTAATAGCAGCATACTAATCTCCTCTGGCTCTTTGATTTAATGCCTCCCAAAATCACACTGGTCTACGCTATTTATTTATTTTCTGCTCTAGCACATGGCAAACCTGTAACAATTTTCCTGCTTACTCTCATCCCAGATTTCTTTCAGCATTCACTTTTTCCCAAGCCTCTGCTTCTGCCTGCCAGCAAATAGCGCTACTCCTGATGATTACACCCAGGTGAAGCAAAGGGTAATTTGGCCCTTGTTTCTTAAAAATACATCTTTTCTGGTAACCATAGCAAAATTTTTTGGATTTTTCTCTATGAATGATTCATGAGATTCAATTTAGCATGATTATTAATTTTAACCTCTGCAGTGTATGAATAAGCAATCTTATTGCTTAATATTAGTGCCTGACCATATTTCTCTACAACTAATGACCTGTCAGAGATATCTGGGTCTAACAGTCATCAGGAAGCTGGAAAGTACTTAATTACTATTAATTTAATAAAACAATGATTGAACTAATAGTGAAAAGCTGTCAGTGCTTTGCCTTCAATTAATAGGAAAATAAATTAGTAATACATCTGGAGTGACACATCAGCAATCAAACCAGGTTTTTATACAGGGGCAATTTTACTCTGCATTTCCCCATGCCTGTCTTGCACTGTCACATGTCATCTTGGGAAAAAGCACGGGTCTGCCATCCCCACTTTTGTACAGTCTGCTAGGAGAACACTCTCGCACAGTTCTTATTGCTTTTAACTTTTCTATGTGGAATATCTGATAGAAAGACGGTTTGTCTTGTTATGTGAATCTCAGTCTGAGGGACACAGATGTGTTGAGAAACATTATTTTGACCCTTTGATATGCAAGTCTTTTTAAACCATGTCCATCAATTCATTCCTCCACTTCATCTACCCTAACCTTTACATTAGTTCAAGCTGGTATCTCAGTTTTATCAGATGGATATTGGTAAGTTTGCTGAGCAATCTCACAAGCTTCTGGATAAGAACAACTGCATGAGTGATTATGATGTAGGTATGCACTGGGAGAACAGCACCACCTGGCTTTGCTGATGGAGCCAATGTATGATCCATCTTCTGCCTTTGGGGTCATTGTGACCTGCAAATCTTCCAACTAATTCAAGGCTCGGCATCCTGGAATGAAACTGGTTGCAGGAAACGGCACAATTCAGAAATGAGACGTCAGTAATCAGGGAACACTTTTAATGACAGAGACTCTATTGCTTTCCAGGTTTTGGAAATTTTCCTTTTATTGTTGTAAATTCATGTAAACTCATAAATATTCACAGTCTTTCACAATAAAGAAAAATAAAATAATCATTCATTATCCACGGGAAATCATTTGGTAGCAGTAATATTAACATTGGATGAATCTACTACCAATGTCAGGCTTTATGGCTGCAGGTCAACAAATACACTGAAGTGATACATGCTTATCTTAAAGCTGAAATGCTGAGGAGGTTTATCCCGTCAGTTACAAAGAAGGTGAAGCTGGCAACCAGCTGCTAAAGATTCCAGAATCCCTGTTTTTCCAGCCCAGCACAAATCTCAAACATCTTGCCAATGTTTGAATGAGATTCCGACTGGACTTCCAGGGCCTTCAGTAGCAGATTGCAAGGCTAAGAAATGACTCATGGCTATAAAAACTCAGAAGAGTAAGGGGCGTGATGAGGGAAGAAGATCTATTCCCAACAACACACTGATATTATAGACCTACAGATCTATAATTACATATATATGTCTCTATATACACTCACACACATATCTTTCATGTAGCATAACACCAAATGTAGGTTAGTGTTTATGTCTTGATGTCTTCTTCTGATTTTTAATCACACAGCCATGGATTATACATTTTTGTGTATAATATATATGTGTATATAATATAAATTGCATAAATACAGATGAACTGCTGCAGTTGTCATATCATCATTAGACTGTTTAGGCTTTGAAGTCATTCTTTATTACTTGGTTACTGTGATTTTCTGACTTTGATTGCTATAATAACATCAAAACACAGTGCAGCTTTTAAATATATTCACTTCACCCTTTGTTCTTAAAAGAGACCAGTTATTTATTTCTGTCTACTGAAGAATCTCATAATCCAAGTAGGGAGTCAAGTGTCAGGAATGCTATGAAATGACTGAGGATTCATGTCCATGCAGGTTTCTACATAATAAACATGAATGTGATTTTTTTTTTTTTATCTGTACTTTTTAATACATTTGTGTCTGTGTTGGAGAAAAGCGAACATTAAGAAACTGTATGTTTCTGTATATGTATATAATAAGTAAACATTAAAAATATGGCTGCTGAGTGAACACTTCAAAATCTGAAAGTCCTGCCAGCATAAACAAAGACATGAAAATACCAAGTGTTATGTGTTGTACTCTTTTTAGATTACTTTGTATTATTTGTATTATTATTTGTATTAGATTATCTTTGTATTACTGTAAAGCCATTTTGTTAAGCAGTATCCCAATTTTCCTTATTTTTTTTGTTAATGTTATGATTCTTACGGTATCTTCGGGTTTTATGTGTTTTATAAAGAGAAGAGTTTGAGAGGATCACGCTTTCCTATTTGTCTGCCTATCCAAACCTCACTCCCACTTGAACCCCTCTCTCTGCCCAATAGTTTGAGTTCATTAGCCAATTTTGACCAGAAGGGCAGAAACATATCCTTCTCAAAAATGTATGGTCATTACAAATGTCATGAAAACTGGCTGTTTGCTGAAGGAGAAACACCTAAATGAACAGTCCATTTACAGAGAACATTTTAATGGGAGTTCAGCAGCTATCTAGTCTGCTTAGACTCGTTCCTGCCCAGCTAGCATGCTTTTAACTGGAAATGGAAAATATCATTGCATGTGCTGCCTTTTACCTACCCCAGTAATTGCCAGCCAGAGGAGGGTGGCGGGGTTTTTTTGGGGAGGGAGCAGGAGAGGAACAAGCATGGAACTGAAGAAATGGTAGGGAGAAGGAGTCGAAGGAGAACAGGATCTTTTACAGTGTGTACATTTTTACAGTTTACAGTGTGCTGGGATATACATTAAAATTTTTATATGTATATTTGTATGTATGTAGAAACAGTTTTTCTTGCTCCTATGTTATTGGGGCATTTTGTTACAGCTGTCTGCTGGAAGTATGCTATTTTCTCGAGATCTTTTTCATTGACAAAACTTTTTGCTTACGCTGGTATAGATATAACCTGATAACACCTAAAGACTCCAGGTATCCTCCCCCCTCAAATGCAAAACAAGAGGAATATATCTCTTTATGTGAGTTGGGGAGACATTAGAAACGTTTATTCAGTGATTCTGGTTTGCAGTTCTGCACATCCTTAGGAGACCCACATGAAAACAGTGTCTCTTCTGCTTCACTGTCTGAGGTCCTCTCCTTTTCTGAATTTCCTCAGTGAATGGCTTCTCTCTTCCCCCTTACAATGAACAAGACTAAATTCAAGCCCTGTAGATTGAAAATCATGTAACTTGGATTAAAATCCAGATGAGAAATATGCCACAAGGAACAGAAAAAGCTCTCAGGAGAAAGTGTTTAAAACTATCTCTGGACTAGTGAGAAATCCCTTGTTACCACTATCTTATTAGCCAAAGAACTTAAGGGAAATGATGACAGATATAAAATAAATCACAAAATCTTCTGTTATCTAACCTGTAGTTGGAAGTGAGTTAAAATGTCAGGTTTTAAACCACCACAACGTGTCCACATCAGTGCCTCAGAGTTTTGTACACAGCTCAATAGAAGGCATAGTTTTTCATAGGCAATTAACCCTTTTTGAAATAGGTTCAATATTTGAAAAAGAAATAACCTAATTCTTTTCAGCTGGTACGGCCGTCATGTAATATAGGCTAACCATATCTCACAGCATCAAAAGAGAAATGTTTGTGTGGCTGAAATACTTGCTTTTTACTCAAAATGTCAAAATGCTAGTATATCCTTGGACTTTTATAATTGATTGTAAAAAAGAAAGGCGTGCTGGTTCTCTTGAAATAAATAGTGAAACTGTTACTGGCATTAACAACAGCATTCTATATCTATATAATTCATGCTTCTGTTTTCCCCTGTTTAAAAAAGAAGATAATCCTACTTCTTTGTCCTGCAGAATTTTTCAAGGGAGAGAACAGAAAATACGCAGGAAATGCTCCTTCGATGTAGTGATTGGGATGTATAAATACAGAGAATGACTATTACACGTCTAAGCAACTTCCTTTTCTTTTTCTAGAGGCCTCAACATATGTGTCAAATAGTTGTGAGACAGAGGTTTTAAATATGAAATGAATATAACAAATAGCACAATAACATGCCTTAAATGGATGTAATTTATTTTATAGGGCTGAATTTTGACATTTCAGTTGTGGGTTTTTTTTCCCCTGGAATATGAATATTTTTTCATTATTATGCAAACATTAGAAATAGTTTTACTAATTATTTGAATAAGCATCCCAAGAAAGTATAAGGATGGAACTCATATTCCCAGTGATGATAATTGTGCTCATTTTGGGATCCAAGATGAATACTAATTTGACAACTTTTTCTAAATTCCATCCTTGTCTATAATAACCACCTTAGCTTAGGTCAGTGGTCTTGAAGCAATATGCAGAAGTCCTAACTGATTTCAACATTTTTTATCTTCCTCAGATTTATGCATAAAATCTATATTTCTCCTGTGAGACCATCTCGAATAAATTGCATTAATTCTTGTATTTGCTGAAACTGTCTTTCTCTTGCTAAGCCACGTGCATCCAATTATGTGAAATGGGAAATGCTTTAAAATATCACATTCTGGCATGAAGTGCTTGAAAATCTTTGGGGGATGTTAGTTTGTCTTTAATAACAAGTCCCAAATTGTGCCTAGTGGGCCTCTTCTCTGAAAACAAAGATTCCAAACTGCTATTAAAAAAATCCCCAAAACAACATCCAATATTATCTCAGGCTACTATCTGTCAAATGAAGAATAATTCTGTAACTGGGAAGAAAGAATGAAGAGTAAGAACGCAAATTAATTCAAAAGGAAAACCTATTTTTATTTATTTCAAGAAATACAAGGGAAAAAGGTATTTTATTTTCAGCCCTTCATTTCTCCGCCTTTACAATTAATAGTTGTTCAGCATTTGCATGTTTTTTTGTTTTTTTTTTTTTAAATTAGAGCTATGATAATTTCCCAGAAAAAAAAGAAAAGAAAAAAGACTTTTAAGAATTTCTGATAGGCATATAAAATTTCTCTTTGTTCTGCATTGTGCTACATTTTGCCTCTGTCAGACACACCATGGAGAATGTCAGTGGGCATTGGTGGGTTGTTTGGTGAGTACATTTTATTTACAGAAATTATTTTCTTCCTAAAGAACCAAAGAGCACTTGAAGCATCTTGTTTTATTTTGTGTCAGACAGGCATTTGCTTCTGGGTGTATGAAAAGTGCAAATTAGCAACCAAACATCAGAAGAGAGAATGAGGGAGCTCCCCATTGGGTAGAGACAGGGGTGTTTTTTTCTTTTTTATTTTTTTTTCCTTTTTTTTCCCTGGGATCTGAAATGCAGACATCTCCACTGGGGAAACAGGAGAGGAAAAATTATTGCAAATAACATTCACACAATTGGTCTCATCCTGCTCCTGGAAGTTACACTGCCTCCCTTGGAAACCAAAGAGGTCTTACCTTTCTCTCCAAAGACAGATAGGTATGAATCTAATACCGAACTGGAAGACATATCCTGGTTCTCCAAGCTTCTTCCCCATTTATTGCAGAAACATGTTATGATCCCTATAATACATATACCAAGTTCCATCTGAAAAATAATTAGGCTTTGCGAGTGTTTTTCTGCTCCCAGTACTTGTACTGCAGGGCTGTTCAAAACCTTCCTCTTCTGATGTTTTTTTAGCCTACTTCAAATTTCTGTGATAAATATACTCATGGGCATTCTACACCCGATTGTTCTTGGGCCAAAACTGCTCTTTGATGTGAATAGTAATTTTCTTTCTCTGGTGTACACATCCTGCTGTATTCATAGATGAGCGGGAAAAGCACACAGTAGCTCATGTGGGGTGCAGTGGGACCTTAAATCTATCCTCTGGCCACCCGTCCTGCTTTATCCACAAGCCAAAGCCAAACCCATGAGGATTCTTCATTCCAGTGTGATTGCTTGAGCACAGTGATCACTGGAGCCTCTGGACTTCATACACAGCACCCCTAGACCAAAGTGAGAAGAGAAATCTACACAGCTCAAAACACATAGGATGGTGCTACCGGTATCATTAAATAAATAAATAAATAAATAAATAAATAAATAAAAAAAATTATTTTAATTAAATTAAATTAAAAGGTATTAAAATATCCTTGATATTTTACCTGTGTTTCCAACATTTCAAAAGCTTAATATAAATAATACAAGTAGATAAATGAACAATATGACACCTAACTTTAGGGATTTGTGGCATGAATGTCCTCCTTAAGGCTAACTCAAAGCCACTTTACAGCCACTGGAAAAGGACATAAATGCCTGACCTATAGAAGATCCCTACTCCAGCATGAAATAAATCACATCAAGGAGATTTTTTTTTGGTCTCTTTTTCTGTAAAAGAAATCTGTATTGGTACCTCAAATGTATGCTACCTGTGACAGTGGTCGGATGAAGCCACCCACTATGTCACATAAAGGTATTTTTAGTACTCCAGCTATCATTATCTTTTTGCTTTGGCCTTCCCCAGTCTTTTCCTGCTCTTTCAGTTTCCAGATTCTATTCTCATGCTATTATCTTACTTTCCATATCTGTTTTTCTTCCCTCCTTCTTTTTACTTCTGTCCTCCCTTGCTCCACCCTCACTGTCTTTTCATTTTCTCTGTATCCAACTGGTCAATCTCTTGCTATTCCCACAATACACACAAAAGAAAAGAGATACCACTGTTTATTCACAGCCTTATCACCTTCACCGTTGCATTCTCACTGATGTTTGTTTATTCTTGTTTTCCAGGTTTTGATCTGAAACTCCTTGGTGTCATTGGAGTGTTGACTTCAACTGGCTTCAGCTCAAGCCCAGCAGCAAGGCCAGTATAAAGCCTCTATGCAAAAGGAGCTCTTCAGCTCACATACCTGACTACCATGCTTTGGAAAATTGTGAAAAAGGTTAACCATGACAAATGTAGGAATGCACTGAGAAGAGGATATAGGGAAACAAGTCTGTTTTCCTTGTGCCTAGAAGATGGCAGGTATTAGGCTGATAAGAAGAATGTTTGTAGGAGATGCTAACAGAAAGAAAGTGTTCCACAACTGCACAGTGTGCAGAGAAAATAATTGCAGAAATAAATGGGATAGTCTTTAGCTGGTGCATGATCTGAAGCTCACTTAAGTCAGTCAGTAAATGTCTTTCCATCATCTTACAACTTTTGGATATGCCTTAGGTGTTGGAGCTGAAACTTGATCTTTCAGCATCACTGGCTTTCTAACTCATTGGTTTTATAACTTTAATGTTGGTTAACTTTTATAACTTTAACCTTGGCTAACTCCTTCAAAGAGCTCAGTACTGACTTCTGTTGAAAATCTAACTTGAACCATTAAACAGCTAAGAAAATAAATTCAAATAATTAGTTCCAATCTTAAAGCTCAGTGAATATCCAAACTATTATTAAATACCTGGACAAGAGGTTGGGCTTGGCTTTTTACAAGTCATTACTCCTTGATCAAAGATAGTTGACCCACCTGTGCTTGATGAAAGAAAATCATTCTTTCAAAGACAGTAAGCCATTAATACCCATATCCTTAAAACAATCCAAATTAATACTTTAGAGATGACTTGCGCGATTTAACATTCTCCCTAATTGTATCATTCACCTTTATACTTCAATACTGCAAATATCTAACCATCTTCTGTATGTCTGCAAGTACATGAAGAATAGCAGGTGAGGAAACTAAGAAACTGATCACTCTTTGAAGCTGCTGTAACCAGGTGGAAAGGCCACCCCAGCAATTCAGACATTAACCTTGGATTTGGGAAATGAGGAGGGCAGTCTTGGAGCTTCCAAAGCCTTGTGTGATGTTTGGTCCAGATCAGACTCTATTTCTTCCTAAATATCAATTAGAGTAGATTTTGTACTGCCTGGGGCTCAGTAAAAGATGCATGCTCTTGGCCTTTCAGTCCTAGGAACACCTGAAATGAACTAGTGCGCCTATGTTGGGGCAAGTAACTCCTTTGGTGCTTAAATATCAGAGAAAAACAAGGGAGGCATTGCTTCTTAAGGGAAGAGGAGCCAGGGTGACAGCAAGGCTGGCAGAGAAAGTGGCCTTACCAATAAAAGTGACAGTCACACAGCACTTGAGTAAGCTGGGCAGACATGTGTGATGGTGATAACCAGGTTCAGCCGAGTCCAAATAACCAGTCAAGGCCATGGTAACAAAGCAGGTCCAAGATCAAGACAGAAAGCGAAACCTATGGGTCAGGTCAGTATCTGGAGCAACAGAATAGATAGTCAGGCATGGGCTGCTGGAGGTACTCACATGTTTTGTCAATACAGCTTGCCATTGCCAAGCTGGATGTTTTGAGCAGATAGTCTGCACATGTCCCTCAGATCCTCAATTCAAAACAGGAATTGGCAGTATTTAAAGAATATCTAAAGCACCTTACCTTAGACACATGCTTTAAGAAAAAACTACAAACAATTGTGAGGTATCTGTCAAGCACTGTGGCAGATTAGTGATGGCAGACATAGTAGTGGCAAATTCATCAAATCTCATTTGCTGCTAATTAATTCAATCATGTCATATAAAATCGGCAGACTTGATCTTATCACGGGTTTAGTTTTGCACCTGCTCCTTCCCTCCACTACTTCTGGAAAACGATAGTTTGTGTTCTGTTCAGGGCATCGTATCCTATTGTCATTCATGGGAATGTGCAGTCACAAAAGTCACTCTGAGCCTTTCTGTTTCCAGGGGTGAACAGAGAGAGCCAGGGCACTGAAGCAAATAGCGTTTCTGTGCGAAAGTTGATATGAGCGAGAAAAGGCTGTGGTTCTCAGTGCAAGAAGGGTTTTAAGTGATTGGTGACAGGAATGACGGGCATGCTGGAAGACTTTTCACAGCAAGAGATAACGGATGTATAAGATAGGGTAAAAAGTTATGAAATGTCCCAGTATAAAAAAGGATGAATCTGTTAAAAGGAAAAAAAATTATTAGTCTTTGGAACTTGGGATCAGAGGGCATCATGCAAAATGTTTTTTAATAGATTGGACACTTACATAAATAAATACTTCATGACAAATAAAAAACACATTTATAATTATGGTAGTAAAGATTTTAATTAGAAGACTGGGAAAGACATATAGAAAAGGGCATGCTACAGCACATAAGACCACCACAGTTAATGAAGTTAGACGATAAATTATTTTTGGGGAAAATTCTTCTGATTTTGCTTCTTGCAACAGCCTCCTTCGTAACACATTTGCCTGCACATAAAGGCAGGGAGATGAACACTTGGGTTCACTGGTTGCACCATTAAAGGAAAATCCTAATGGAAGAAATTGTGCATTGTGTTGGCCAAAACTGAAATATAAGATGCACACTGATAATACTAGTATCATCAAACAACTTCTAATAAATGTCAAAGAGATCAGAAAAAAAGAAGGCATTTGCATTGTTTTCCAACCTAATACTCTTGAGGATGGGAAAGGAGTAGCTGTTAGTCCTTCCTATCTCCACACACGCTTCAGAGGGAAAAGGGTGATCTAATGGGAAGCAGAACTGTTTCATCCTCTCCAACTGGAAAACAGACATGAATGAGCCTTTGCCCTTGTTAAGTAGCATCAAAGACACTGACTACCAGGAGAAGGTAGAGCTTTGAGGTGCTGCCTTTCCATAGAGTGACAGGAACCGCTGACCTCATTAAGCTCTGCCCTCATAAGCAAGGAACTTCTGAGAGGTTAAGGAGACAGAGCAATGAGCACAGGTCAGTGTAACAGGAGGAAAAAAAACACACCTAGGAGCTGTATATTAGGCAGCAAAATCTTTTATAATGAGGGCATAGCTACAGCTTAACATGTGAAGGGAATATCTCTCCATGGAGAACTCCTATTCTCTGCATTCCCTTTTTCATTATCATTTTATCCATTAGTGTAATTACTCTGTTATAGAAAATGAATGTCAGAAACCAGAATGCCTTGCTTTATTTGTACCCAAGCCAGTGCCAATCAATACCAGAAGTATTCCCAGTGCCCTGTCAATGCACTTCAACCCTACCTTGTTGAGAGTCCTTCTTAATTGACTCCAGTGAAGCAAATCCAATTTCCACATTCTCAGTCCTTGTACACATATGCTAAGACAGCTAAATTTAAACTATTTCTGTTCAGTTTTGTGGTGTCTACTCTGACACATGCGACAGAATAAGCACACCTGAACTTGCTTTATATCTTATTTTTTAAGACCATTTAATTGGAATGATTTTCTGCCATTGTTTCTGGGTGATATTAAAGTGATATCCTAGAGGAAAAAAACCAAATACATTATTCTACCCCATCATCGACTCTCTCTGAAACCACCTTCTTTACTTTTACTGCCGGATCTGATTTATATCCTAGACATAAGTGTCAATAACTTGTTTTTGATGGGCAAAATACTGCCAGAAAAAATGGATATAGTTGAACATTAGGCTATAAAGTGGGGTATGAAGTATAATTCAGATGGGCTTCATGACACTTGTCCCTCATATGACACACATTCTTTTCATTTCCAATTTCATTGGAACAAGGGGAAAAAACTGTTTCCAATCTGTCCCACCTCATAAAAATAGACCTGTGTTTAATTCTTCAGGACCTAAAATTATCCTTTAGATATTGTCAACCAATCATGCAAGGAAAACGTTCATGGACAAAGTAATAGAGAAATCTTCTTGGTACAGAGATGGCTAAAATATTGCTGTAGCTTCAGTTTTAATGACAACACTCAAAGTATTAGGGGAGAGCTAAATGCACTGATAATAGTGGGATGTTCTGGCATATGCTTTTATTTTTTTTACTGAATGGTGTTGTTTGGTCCATGTGTTACTGTAATTTATACATATAAATGATTTCTCAAGAAGAAATAGCTAATAATATTCCATTTTTATATCCAGTGGAGGAAGTGCATGCTCTGAAAGAGAGCATCCAAGTACTAGTTGGTTATACATGATTTTAAAAATAAAAGAATAACCTTTGTTACGCATGGATGCCCTGGTTTCTGTTATGCTTCTGCTTGTCTGGTGAGCAGCAGCAGAACAGCCTTGACATACCCTGGCTTGGTTTTAATTGCTATTTCTGCACCAGGGACAGAAAATCAGAACAAAGACAGCAGCAGTCCAAGGGCCAGCTGTTGTTCAGGTCATCTTCTAGGTGAGTTCTGGACATCTTCCTAGGCAGGCTGCTAGTTATATCAAAGTAGAGTTGCTGACTTGATGAGACAAAGTACTTTGAGGCCAAAACCTGGCAGTCTTCATCATCTTGGGAAGCACTTGACCCAAAATCTCTAGTTTTTATGCTGTGTTTGCATCCTGAATATCAGGGTCATATTGTGGTGATCAAGCAAGTATAAAAACTGTAGAAGCAGAAAACGGATCTCCTTCATGGATGCTCAGCTACTCACAAAAATAATGGTATCAGTTTCTAAGTAAACTACTTTGCAAGAAAACATTCAGAGAAAAAAAAAGATAAAAAAACAAGTCAGAAGATTTTTCTCCATTCAAATACAGTTGAGGAAAGGAATGATTTGACTGAGGCACACATCACTGACTCTCTTCTCAGGATTGGAATCCATTAATGGTCTTTATGATTACAGTTTTGGCATTGCAGTCCTTTCAGATGCTTTTATTCTGGTCCCAGTGTAACTGTTGACGGTGGGATTAACTTTAGCAGGAATTGAGCTAAATCACCTTGGAGCATTTCTGAAAGTCTCACAAACTGCATTTAGTTTACCCTCAAAGGGTACATCCGTACTCCGTGGTACCTATTTGCAATGTCTACATCTGATGCTAAGGAAGGGCAATTGTTACTCATTCTGACAACCCATACCTACTGCATTACCTCTTTCAGGAAACCAATTCACTCCCCATTAGCAGACCAAATTAAACCAGATTATAAAGGCAGATGACAGAACTGCAGATGAAGAAATCTGTTTTTTTCTGCAATTTCTTTTCAGTATTTTGATTTTCATATGCTACTATGCTGTTTTCAGCACTAGTAACATGGATTCTCAGTCAATTGTTTTTTCAGGCTCTATTTTTGCAGTAGACTGCATAATTCTTTCCATTCCTCATCTGTTATGATGTTACATTTGGCACTGGCCTTTATTTCAGCTATGAAGTAGATGTTTAATAGGAGCAGAAACACCTAACTGTGGAAGACTTCAGAAGAGTTCTGTTATTCTGTTATTCACTTAAACTATTCTGGAAATACTCAGCAGCTCTGCAGTGGCTAAAAAAGTTGTGTAAATCTGTAGATTCACTAAAACCAGAGAAGTCATTCCACAGAAGCTGAGAATATGGTCCCTTGAGCCAATTGTATGCCTGATTTAGCTCCACAGGAATGAATGAGGCACACCAGAGATTAATTTAAACACATTTCCACAGCTAAACAGAAAAAAACCACTATGTATTGCCTGCTATAGTGGAGCTGAGAGACTATTCTTTCAAGTATCAGCTTGCAGGGTAAAGAAAAGGCTGCCGATTTGACCCTGAAGGATTTAGACCCAAGATTTTTTTTTCTGATTTGCAAACCCTGCAGCATCACAGGATATAAATCAGCACAAGAAACTGGTCTTTTATCTTTTCCATTTTCAGAACCAAATTAAAACTGTAGGATAAGATATAAAGGAATCTCGGTATTTTGAAAGATAGGTCATTTTATGATTCTATGATTAAGCAAGATTATTTGTCCTCTAAAAATGTTTTTTTTCTCCCCTAATTGATTGCCAAGGCAGTTCAGAAAATTGCCTTTGTGTAACTTCAGTGAAATAAAGACTTCACATCTTTATTATAAGGAGATAAGGAAGTTCCACTGCTCTTGGTCTCCTGAAGACAGTGTCATAGAATTATAGAATGGTTAAGGTTGGAAGGGACCTTTAAAGGTCACCTATTCCAACCCTCCTGCAATGAGCAGGGACATCTTCTAATAGCTTAGGTTGCTTAGAGTCCCTGTCCAGCCTGGTCTTGAATATTTCTAGGGATGGGGCATCTATAACCTCTCTGGGCAACCTGTTCCACTGTTTTATCACTCTCACAGTAAAGAATTTCTTCCTTATATAAAGTATGAATCTACACTTTTAATTTAAAACCATTGCCCCTTGTCCTATTGCTACAGGGCTTCCTAAAATGTCTGTCTATATCTTTCTTATAAGCTCCCTTTAAGTACTGAAAGGCCACAATAAGGTGTCCCCAGATCCTTCTCTTCTCCAGGCTGAATGACTCCAACTCTCCCAACCTTTCTTCATAGCAGACGTGTTCTATCCCACTTATCAGTTTTGTGGCCCTCCTCTGGACCTGCTCCAACAAGTCCATGTCTTCCTTGTGCTGAAGACCCCAGAGCTGGATGCAGCACTGCAGGGGGGGTTTCACCAGAGTGGAGTGGAGGACGGGGATCAACTCCCTCAACCTGCTGGCCACACTGCTTTTGATCCAGCCCAGGATTTGGTTGCCTTTTTGGGATGCAAGCACACTTTGTCAGCTCATGTCCAGCTTTTCATCCACCAGTACCTCCAAATCCTTCTCAGCACAGCTGCGCTCAATCCCTTCATTCCCCAGCCTGTACTGATATTAGGGGTTGCCCTGACCCAGGTGAAGGACCTTGCACTTGGTCTTGTTGAACCTCATCAAGTTCACATGGGCCCACTCCTCAAGCTTCTCCAAGTCCCTCTGTATGGCACCCTGTCCCTCAGGCACATCAGCCACACCATTCAGCTTGGTGTCATCTGCAAACTTGCTGAGGCTGGACTCAATCCCTCTACGTCACTGTGAAGATATTAAATAGTACTGGTCCCAATACAGACCCCTGAGGGACACATCTTGTCACTGATCTCCTTCTGGACATTGAGCCATTGACCACTACCCTCTGGATGTGACAATCCAACCGATTCCACATCCACTGAATTGTCCACTCATCAAATCCATCACTCTCCAATTTAGAGAGAAATTGCTGAGGGGACCATGTCAAAGGCCTTACAGAATTCTAGGTAGGTGACACCTGTAGTTCTTCCCTTGTCCACTGCTGTAGTCATAAAAGGCCACTACTTTGGTCAGGCAGGACTTGCCCTTGGTGAATCCATGCTGGCTGTGTTGAATCACTCCTTGTCCTCCATGCGCCTTAGCATAGCTTCTAAGATGATCTGTTCCATGATCTTCCCAGGCACAGAGGTGAGGCTGACAGGTTGGTAGTTCCCAGGGCCCTCCTTTCTACCTTTTTTTTCAAATGAGTGCAATCTTTCCCTTTTTCTAGTCACCAGGAACATCACCTGACTGCCACGACTTTTCAAATATCATGGAGAGTGGCTTGGCAGCTACATCAGTCAGTTCCCTCAGGACTTTGGCATGCATCTCACCAGGTCCCATAGACATGTTTGTTCAGGTTCCTCAGGTCATCTGCTCAACAATTTAAGAGAGTGGCTTTTCTCTGAAGTTGAAAGTCTAGTAGCTTATTCATCAGCAACAGGAATGTAAGCCACATGCTGCAAGCACTTTTCTGCTGTGACATTTGTAGCATATGTCATGCTGTGACAAATGTAGCATATTTGCCTGTTGATTTAGAGAAACCTTCACAGGATTTGTTAAATAATCTACTCCTAGGTCTGTCCCAAAAGTCATGCACTTGACTTTCCATCTCAAGCCAAGCACATCAGCCACCTGTGGTTCCCCAACTGGAAAGATGAAATCCCTGTTGATTGATTGACTGATTAGACATATCTGTAGCAGGAGTTTATAGTAAAGCCTAGATTAATTCTTGCTTCATAGCAAAGATCCTTAAACCTACATTCTGTGCTCTAGTTGAAATATTATTTTCTTGGTAAAGCTTAAGACTGAAGAGGTCAAGTTGTTCTCCATTCCAAAACCTGTACAGAATTTCATTTAACTACCAAACCTACTGATAACAGATTGTGTTTGGCTAACTTTCCCAAGGGATAGTCTTTGTGTTAAGATCTTTGGAGCAAGTGAGCACAGAAATTCTCATGGCAGTTTCTTGGAAGGTTTCTGCACCTATGCTGTAAAAATAAATAAATAAATTAAAATTAGGCTTTATTGCAAATTTGGGAGTTCTTTATTTCAAACTCCAGACATGATTTCATGCCATGCCTCCTCTTGCCAGACAAGATAACCCTTCATAATCTGATGCTTTCCTCTCCTGTGATCATACTGTTCTTTCTGATAAATCAGCAACCTATGCTTTAAAACATTATTCAGGACTTCATATAATTTCCATGGTTCTTAACCGTATCCTTGTCAACTTTTAACCCTCTTTTTTCAAACATGGACACCAGAACTGGTAAGGATATTTCTCTGTGGACGACACCAACACCATGTCTGGGAGGCAAATTCCTTCTCTGCTCACAACTGGTCTGTTTATTCCTCTAAAGACTTGATTCACCTTTTTAGCCCCAACACTGTATCATGGTTTTGTTCCTACTTTAAGGCACTTTTCAGGAAGTCTGATTTGCAGGACACATTCTGTTAGCTTTAAGCATCATCTATAGTTTGATTACTAGATATACAGCCTTTACTGCATCAGAAGTTTTGTGTTGTAATTAATTATTATAGCAACAAATTTAATTATGGGACACATTCCCTGTTATTTGGGTTACTTTCAGGTAAACAGTAGCATTTACAGAGCGATCTTTTATTTCCTTTACAAACAGAACTCTGTTAAATCAAGTTGTGGAGGGTGCCATTCCAAACACAGCTTGCCACGTTATTAGCCAAAGATGATAATGTCAATTGAACATTAGAATTAGTGTGGCTTAGCTAATATAATCATAAATTATATGATCTGAAGATTCAAACTTTGCCTCCTATTTGTATTTAACTAAGCCTTTAGATGACTGACATTTTTAAAAATCTGAAATGCTTATCTTCTTTCACAATAAAAGAAACATTTAAAGAATAAAGTTCTCTTGGACTTGTTCTTTACATTGTGAACTGTCTTGGGCTTGAATGAGATCCTGCCTCTGCAGGACTTCCCTCCACACACTGACTTTAGGCATCTAACTGGAAAATACACACACCTTATCTTTATGCTACTGTTGTCACTAGCCAGTGAGAAGAGATAGGATCCCTCAGACCACAGTCAAAGCATTTAGTTTATATTTACTTGAATCACCTTTAGTGACATGGTTTAGTGATAGACTTGGCAGTCCTGGGTTAGTGGTTGGACTTGATGGTCTCAAAGGTCTTTTCCAACCTAAGTGGTTCTATGATTCAGAAAAATCAGGGTTTTCTCCATTGACCATATTGGCTAAGCCTGTACTGGTAAATCGATCCTCCTTGGGTTTGGCTAAAGCAGAATCATGTCAGCGATGAGCTTAACAGTCATTGTCTTGGTCATACCCTGGCCCTCTTTGCTAGTATAGATCTAGTTATAGAGACTACAGCAGGACAACTTCCTAACGTAGTAATTTTAATTAAATGGTTAATATTAGGTATGGGGAATAGTTCCCCAGAAAAGTTTGACTTGTTTGCAATGAAGGTAATGCAGGGGTGACTTCTGTCTGCAAATACATCAGGGAGAAAAACCTAGTTAAGCTAATGGACATTGTTTATTGTGATGACTATAAACACAGGCTGAGAAACAAAAGAAGCTGTCTAATGACCAGAGCAGCAAGAATGAGCAGTAGGGAATTCTCCTGTACCCCAGTTTTCAGACATTGAATTTTATCTTTGTATGTTGTTTTATTCAAATGTTTCAGATTTTTCCTCCAACTTATCTCCAGTGTGTCATGTCTATTTTCATTCAAGCTGTCCCTCCAGCTGGCTTGCTGCCTTATGATTTTACTCCTCTGGACAAACTGAAGCAAATTGCTCCTAGGACATATTCAAGAATAGCAAAACCAAGTAGGTTTGTTTTTATCTTTTTTCTCCCAGGCTAAAACATGCTTCTTGACTGCAGGTGCTTCTGGTTTGAGCTTGCTCTCAGTTCTTTGGGAGCTCTGAGCATGGTCTCCTGAAAAACACATGCCTCATAAATTATCCCAGGTTATATCATAAGGTCTGCTGTGTCTCTTCCTTTCAAATTAAAGTATCGCAAATATTTCAGATCTTCTTTCTATTGCCAGTCTCCTATAGCTCAGAGCTGTGAGCAGTTCTTTTATACGCATTCCAGCATATGGTCCTCAAAACCATTGGCCTAAAGATATCCTAAAGATTTCCGGTCCTTCAACAGGCTGTATACACTGATTCCTCAAAAAATTGTGCATTTAGTTCCTATTCAGAATAGTCTGCGCTGCAGCCTTTTGAGCAATCTACCTTAGTATGGGGCTGAGAAGATCACTTTAGCTGAATCTGGCTTCCTATTTCAGATGACTTCTTATTCCTTAATTCAGAAATTTAATTTCATTTTGTGGGTTGCTTTTCAGAAGTTTTTTTAAGTATTTCTAGCTAAACAGGAAATATTTATATTGTTTGTGTGATTCAGATGTTTTTGCAGTGGGTATGATCCAAAATGCTATAGTTAATAAAATAACTCCAGAATTTCTCTTGTTCTGTCTTTGGAAATGCTAGAAGGAAAAGGATGACTGGTATGTGCACTTTTATCTCGGCTGTATTTTTTTTTTTTATGTGTTAATGTGGAAACATACATGAATGAATATTTCCTCTAAGCATGCTACTTAGGAGAGTGTTTACAGGGTAGTTCTCAAACAACAGGACTAATTTCAGATTAGATAGTATAAATTTTGTAAGGTGAAAGAAGTAAGAGTATAATCAAATGCATAATGTGTCATAATAGTAAATATATATATATATACATGAAAATTGTTTTGTGGTTCAAAATCCATATGACATCTTGCCTGAGATGGTCGCTGAGTATAAAGATCATTGATCTTACTGTTTTTAGTATGGAATAAAAAAATAGAAATTGCTATTATAAAGATAATATTATTCGTATTTATGCAAGTCAGATGTTATACTAAATGGGTCTAATCAAGCAGATGTCAGGCAGAAATTTTTAATTGAATTTTAAAGCAATCTTTCACAGTGACTTGGGGAAAAGAATAATGATTAGTCATTACATCTATTATTACAAAAATTTCATCTCCCACCGTTTCTGTCAGAGTCTCAAAAATATCAGAAGTAACTGGAGCCTGACCTGCACACTGTGAGTGGCAGATAGAAAAATGATAATTATATACAGAACAGTAACAGTTCCATGAGAGACATATGGCCCTGGTATTTCTTTCTGTTAGCTGGGAGCAGCAGCACTTCATGGTTCAGTGATCTGTTGGATAATCACAAAATAAAATAAAAGATATCATTTGTTACAGAGAATAAGCCTCAATAATGCTGTTGAACTACAAAATGACTCATCTGTAATCACTGGTTGTAACAAGATGTGAATGATCCCTGTGCCATCCACTGACTCTGACATCTTGCTATCATTTACACTACTAAATGAATAAGCATTCACTTCCATAGGAAGACACATTACTCATGTCCCAGAAACAGCACTGTCATAAATTTCACTTGTTGTTTTATTCATATTTTTATTTTTCCCCTAAGGAAAAGAAGTTATTCAGTAGAAAGCCTCAAGATTCTGGCAAAAAAAAAGAGCATTACCAATGGCTTGCTGTGATCTTCAGTGGTGTGCAGTGCAAATAAAATTAGCAACGGTCAGTTTGGCCGGTATAGAAACTTAAGTTAAGATGTTTTCTGTGGCATCAGTGTAACTGAGAATCGATGTGGTGCTAAATGTCTCCTGAAATGTGCTGAACTGCCTTTGCTGTCACTAAAAGCAGCTATTTATTTGAATGTAAACTGTGGATGTTATTTTTCATCTTAGAAATCTACACTTTGGTCTGCCTCTTCTTGTCTGCATTCTGCCATTGGAAACATGTGTCCCACTCATATGGAAAACAACTTTTCCTTTCTGCTGTAAAGCAACACCCAGATAAAATGTTTCAGTGCTAAGCTTGGCATCTAGATTATGAAAGAAATACCTGCCATTAATCCATATCATTAGGAAAGGAATTTTTAAAGCCCTTCACACTGATTCAAGATGAAATTCCCAGTGTGAAGCCCATTTAAGACTCTGGCTAAAGAGTGCAAGTCTGTTCCCTAGCCCTGAGATGAACAGCTATCATCTACCCATAGTTAAACTCTTAATGAATTTTACATCCCAAAGGAAGGTCACAATATCCAAGCTGGGACTAACCCCTGGGTTGTCTTAATTCCTAAACCATTTCACGAAAGGGAAGAGAGCTTGCCCAGTTTGCTGTGGACCATGCTGGCAGCTGAAAACTCGTTTCCAGTGTCTCTGCCAATGGCTCGGGGATTATTTAATGTTCTAAGATAGATGTAGCATGTGTGTCCTGATTATACTTCTGAAGTCCTGTGTAGATGCAGACTGCCCACTGCTTTGGTGTCTTAATGCTTGTCAATGAATTTTGCCCTTATTAATTAAAAACACTTAAAAGAATTCTTGGATGCAGTTGCCCAAATTTTGGTTTCACTTTCATGCATTGAAAAAAGCACCCCGATTTTCAAAAATAGAGGTTTCTTAAGGATCTCGAAAGTATTTTTTCTCAGGTATCGCAGATCTTGAGTTTAGAATCTTTGACCCTGAAGATAAAAAATATAACAGATGTGTAAACTACACATGACAGATTTTTTAAAACTAAAATGTTATTAAATACTTCAAGAAGTTTATCTAGCCTGTTTCTGCTGAAAACTTACAGTTTGGCATAACTGAGTTTTTGTTCTGGAAGGTTAATTTACACATTTATCCTAAGTTAAATCAACTATATTTGGTGGGTTTTTTTCTTTCTTTCTTCCTGCCTTTTCAAAATATCTGCATCAGAAACTGCTGAATTTTGAATCAAGAACCGTCCAGATTTTTAGATAGACTTTTGTTTTACAGCAAATAAATAATAATTTTTATCTAATGCTTGAGACGGCAAAAATTACAGAAAAAATAGTGAAGGATTTTGTTTGCTTTTGTTCTGCAGCTTTTTATTTCAATGCCATAACATGATTTGATGTAATAGCAATATTTCAAAATAATAGATTGTCAATTACATAAAACTTACTTGAAATTGCAGATTTGTCAGTATTTGTGAATATGAAGTGTTTGTTGCCATCATTATTCTTTTCTGAGGTTTCCTTCTTTGAAAATCTTGTGAATTTTTCTGATATGTTGTTTTATATATTTTGGTTTGTAAACCACACACACACACAAGAATATTCCTAACCTATTGTGTATGTATGACTAGATGCTTAGTGAACTGCACCACCACCTCTGATTATTGGAAGTAATAACTGCCCCACCTCTCCACCATAGCAGCCAGAATACTTAACCAAAAAAAGAGGAAGATATGTCAAAAAGTTTGAAATGCCATAAGGACGTAAGAATATAAAATTATCAAAGAATTTGCCGATATATTGGGAAAACCGCTGTTCATTACTTTGTCACCTCAGAATTGTTCCATGCAATGAATTTTCTAGAGTTCCATCCAAATGGAGTTGCCAATTACACCCCAGTAGAGGTTTCACAAATACTTCCTTTTCTACAGTTCTTACTCTCTATTAAGCAAGACAGTGATGACCCTGATTTTTTTTTTGCCTTCTTCATGAGTCATTCACACTGTTTCCTATCTTTTCTGTGACCTTTTATAGGGAAAATAGGAGTAAGAAACAGCAGAAAGACTTTGTCATCAATGTGGTGTTTGGATCCTGTATGATTACCTGCAACACACCTGGTCCTCCCTTTATAGACAATTGAATCTATTATGCTCACTACCTAGGTACTCAAGGTTTCAATGGTAATAATTTAGTTACCAGGTTACATTCTAGACCGTTAGCAGGCATTTCGACAAAGCTGTAGTGACATTTTAATGTCTGCATTGCCCCAGCCACAACACCGAGTTCCCTAAATTCTCTCATGCTGACCCACATTTATAAACTATTTGGTAGTAAAAATCATTGTTTTCCACATCCCTCTATTACTGCTGCGTATGATGGGAAAATCCCTTTATCAACATCTACTGCAAATACAGAATAAATATTGAGAACTTTCATGTGTACCGGTACATTTAGGTATATGTATATAAATTTTTAATATGGCTAGTTGTGTACAAACATTTAATCATAAACATGTAGACCTCCACATCATCTAAAATGAGAACTAGATTTTTCATTTCAGCACTCCAAAGTTTTCATAAAATGGAACCTAAGTCTACTTAAGTTGTTTAGAATTTCTTCCTTGCTTCTAAATTTAAAACTAGGCTTTTGGGGCACAGGCTGTACTTTCTCTGGGGGTGTAATTGTCATGTACATATTAATATATGCAAATAAAATTGGAGTTTCAACAGCCACTATTCCTCCAAAGGTTACATTCTCTAATTAGAGCCAAGCAATTAGTTCTAAAAAGTTTCTAATTTTTTTTTCTCTCTAAAAGCCTTGCGTTTCCTTAACACTGAAATTACATCTTAGCCATTCCTTTTTGTTTCAAGATATGAAATAATTACAACTGTACCTTCATTTCATCTTGCCCACTAATTGCCCCCTTTTAACACAGATTGTTTCAAATGGTGCCTCTTTGAGATTTTATGGCTGTCTAATATGTACATGAGTATAGGTGCAATGTTAGAACAAATTGAACTGTTCTTTGTCATTCTGACACCTTAAATCCCATGTTGCTGACTGATGTGACTAGGGAACCAGCAATAACTAAGTCTCCAGGCTTAATATTTTTTTTCCTTTTTATTTTTTTAATAATAATAAAAATATTTCAGTTTGATGTAGGAATAGTGTGACCTGCTGAGTGTACTCAAAGGCGGATGAATAGTTGAACTTTTTTCTTCCTTTAGTATGAGATCTTAAATTTTAAAATAAACTGTATTTGACCTTAGCATGACTTTTTGATTCCTTCTTGTAAATGGAAGAATCAACAATGATCAAATGAAAAAGGTCAGCCAGTGAGAACAGCAAAGCGATTCATGTAACTTTGAATGATTCATGATACACGATCATTTTTATCATAAAAAAGAGTAAACAAATCAATGTAACATGCCTGTCAGTTTGTTGTCTGAAACAAGTACCCACATCCACAACATGTAACTGGAGGCAAAAAGAGTCTATTCTCCCAGCATCTCCCTACAGGGAGATACAGGCAACTCCAGAGGGTAAGTCATCGCCCCCAAGACACACATTTCCCTCCACTGCACTTGTCTCTCTTTCTCCACTGATTATTTGGGGAGCTCAGAGTCAGCAGGCTTGTAACGTAGATCCCTCAGTCCCATGCCTAAAAATACCAAATGCCACAGCAAAGGAATAGAAGTGAAGTGAATTCCCTGTGTGGTGCTTGGGCAGCCAAAAAATAATTGTAAGATCTTAATTTGCAGAAACTGATGGGCGATAACTGGGGGCTTTAATCCTCAGCTCACAGATGTCCCATGAACAAACGGGCTGAGCCAGGAGAGTTCACACTTCAACCTGTCCCCCATTTCATGGCAGTTTGGAGAGAGGTATAAATACCAATCCAAACAAGGTAGGAAAAAAACAACAACAATGAGGTGGAGAGGCCCAAAGAGCTGCAACAGGGTTGAGGTAATAAAGATGTGACATATATAGGCAAATATGCCAAGGACTTGTCAGGCTGCACTTGCCCAGAAAGAGAACCCAGATGTCTACAGCAATTTGAAGCAGCAGCAGAAGGAAGTGACCTGAGGGAGCTAGAAAGAGGTGAGAAGCCTGGGAACCCTTGGGGACCAGAAAGGATTTGTGACTAGGGAGAAAGAGAGCCCAGTGTTGCCAAAATGTCTCATTACTTCTGTTCAGAGCTACGATAACACTTGGAAAGGGCTGGAGAATTTTACAATTAAGTTTTTTTCCCCGTTTTTGCTAGGAGGGAGGGGAAATGAAGGGATGGAAATCAAATCCAACCTGTTCTTTTTAGTTTATGCACCAGCCCTTGCTTAGGGCAGTGCCTTAAGGCACGGTATAGCCCATACTGATTATTGTAACAATTTTAAGTTTATTCCCACTTCCAGAAAATTTATATACATACATATGAATACGTATTAGACATGATAGTGACTATATATTTTTTAAGAAATGCAGATACTGTGAACAACATCAGGCACTCATCACCCTATGAACCAACAAAGGTGGCAGTATGATCCTCAGCCAGGACCATGGATCAGCTTACCTGCCTGCCTGTATAGAGATATAGGCTCTGCCTTAGGTAGTGGCTCACATTCACAATCTAAAGCCTCAGCTCCTTGAAACCTATGTCAGTTGATCAGCAAGTAGGCAGAGGAAAGAAAAAGATAAAGACATCTTAAGAGGATGCTTAAAATATTACATACACAACTTTTTTTTTAATATGAGAGAAAATATTAGATTTATTGTGTTGATTGTATTTTTTGTGGATTATGATTTCCTCATATATTTTCTTATGCACAGTTGCATTCATTTGCTCTGTAGAGAATGAGAAAAGCATCAAGAAAACAGTACTTCAGCATGTTTTTTCCTGACATTCCAGATGTATTAAGAGGAAAATACTCTGGTTTTAAGAACTGCATCATTGTTTTCCAACAATTTGTGCATTCACTGGTAAAGGAAGGGTCTACCTGCAGTGGACTGATTTAATTTTAACTTTGCACTGTCATTTGTTGGCACAAATGAAGGTCCAGGGCACAAATAGGAGAACAAATATTTTTCTCTGGCAAGACGCCTCTTCAGCGAGGCTTTAAATTCTTTCCTCCAAGCAGGTGACTTCATGATAGAGGCTACTGCTACAGTCGTTGCTCTTTAGAATTTACTCATCTATTTGGAAGACTGTCAGTAGCTGACAAAGCACAGAGAAGCTGCCTTACCTGCAGCCACAGTACTGGTTTGGGGGCTACAGTGTGTTTGGCACCTGCCTATCCTGTAAGAATAAATGCTTTTCTGCTCGCCAAAGCGTGCACATAAGTAGAAACTATCTGAAAGTCATGTATCCAGATACACTTCTAAGAACCAGGAGCTGAAACAACTTCATGAAGCAATGGGTCCTACTTCTTCCCTAGATCAAAGCCATGAGGAGCTCCTGTCCTACAGTCGTGGTGCTACTTCTCAGTCGCTCGGCAATTACTTGCCTTTTATAAGGCTCAGTGGCTCTCAAACTCTTTATATTGTCTACCAGAATGCTTAGTCTCTAATTTGGGAAAGCAAGCTACAAACATCCCACCCTCTTGCAAAGATTCTCAATCCTTAACCCACAGCTCACTCCACACGAAACCACACTCAGCTGACATAGCCCCCAAAACTACGTTGCGTCAACCATGAACCTGCTGACGCTGACTGGGGGCAGGGAACGGATTACATGGCCTCTTGAGATCTCTCCCAGACTTTTTTCTACACCTTTATGGAAGGAGCAGCAGGAGATGGGTTCATTCAGTTCAACCACATGGGATCTTCCCTCATCAGGTTTCCGTGGAGCCAAGGTGCAGCGTAAAGCTGTCATCCCTTTGGGTAATACACAGGGGGCAGGGACAAGGCAAACACCATCTGCTCTTTCTCCTTGGCACTGTATCTTCACAGGCTCTGGGAGGTGCATTCGTACCTCCATGTGGAGTTAAATCAAGATCTCACTCATCAAAGATATTGTAATAGTCGGCCAGAAATCTAATATAAATGTCAAGCAGTTGTTCTCTGAAATATCATAGGCGTTGTTTGCCATATTGCTGCCTTTACCTTCCTCATGTGAATTTAGTTAGAACTGGTAAAAAAGTGTTCCAAAAGAACGTGGGAGAATGCTGACTGGACAGAATGAAACTTTCTTGAAGAACATGACAATTTTGTCAAAATTTTCAAGGGAAAGTTATTTGAATGTCTGGTTTCATGAAAAAAAAAAAAAAAAGACAGGGTCCTTTGCTTATTTTTCCCATATTGCAGGTTATATCATGCAAATATACTTAGACAAAATGCAATATAAATGCCAAACAACAAGATCAGCATGAGAAGCTGAGTTCTTTAAACAAAATATTTAAAAATATGTTTTGTTTCAAAAACCATCAAATTTCAGAATCTCAGAATTTCTCACACAATAAAAAAATATTTTTTTTTTCCCCAGAAAGTGATGAAACTATACATTAGGCTGAAATTCTCCAGAGGTAAAGTGTGGCTGTGAAGGTCATGGGCACTTTTCTCAGTGTTAGGCTAGAGAAATGCTTCTAAAACTTAATAAAGTTCTTCACATCTATACTCTGGATGTATAAAATGGGACTTCAGACTCAAACCCTGTATATTCAGGTGAGCAGCTGTCAAGTTTTGGAAGATAATTATGGTATTTCTCAGATTATTTAAACATTTCTGAAGTTCCTTGGGTTCCACTTTTGTGCATGCTCGGAGATGTTCCTACTTGACTGCTTTGATATGACTCTCACAGCAAAACCCCCTGAGGTGGTTGAACTGGCAGATGTTTTCAGATTACCAGTTTACCAGTTCAGACACACACTTCATTAAGTAGAGATACAGACACTTTCTATTGAAAAGATCGACATTATCCATCTTTCATGTTATAATCCAACAGTTAGAGCACAGACATGTGTGGGAAAGACAGCCATCTTCCTTCTCAAGGACATGAATTCATCTGCCCTTCAGTCAGAAAAGACATAGCATCTGGTGGGTCCAAGCTGCTGCTGCCTGGGCTCATTTTTTATTTCACATGATGACTTTAGCAATCATGTTTGATGTAAACATCAATATCTCTTAGTGACCTCTCATTGGAGACTAGTAAGCTGCATGACTGACCTCAAGCCAAGATGGGAAGAAAATCCAAGATTCCTACTTTGATAGGAAGACTACATCATAGGTCACGGTACAAAAAGTGGGTGAAAGCATCTCTACAAGTTAAAAACAAAGAGACACTGAAAAAAGGAAACTGTCTGGAGAAGGCTGTGCGCTGTAAAAAAACATGCTTGACTCCAGCTCTGTCCAAGCTCTTCAGGCCAGCAGGATCTCAGAGATACCCCTGCACAGCCAACCAGCTCATCACCAAGAGATTATATTTATATTTAGGTTTTCATTCCTGAGGTGCACAATCTTCCCTATTTGATATACAGGGAACTTTAGCATTTAGGACACAGTTATGGAGTGTGATGCACACTCAGTACCAACAAGGCAAGTGTCCGTGCTATACTGGACCTAGCCATTCTCCAGGTGCCTTCAGCTGCTGACTCTTCTGCTTGCACTACCTGTAGTAATAGAGGAAACTCCATCAGATTGGTTGTGTGACTCAAATTTAACCTCAATGTGGGTTCAAAGTGCATTGCTTTTCCTGGTGGGTACCTTTAGGGCAGTGAAGCTATTTCTCCAGCAATGCTGCTCATATTCTGTGGTGCTGGAAACTTCAGTAGAGTTCCTCTCCTCATTTACATTGCATTGTAGGAGTTTAAAGCCTCTTTGAAGAAGTGAGGCTAGAGAAAGGATTTGGAAGATGAGAGAATGGACAAGAGAGTATATCAGCCCTTTCATTCTTTAGATTTGAAGGGCATGTGAGATCAGTATTCTGTAGAGCCAAAATACAGTCACAGTTTTTGGATGCATCCACTTACGGATTACGAATCATACAGAGAATTTTCTTCCCCCTCAGTGACTAAGGGACAGATTTCAGGGGTCTGATATTAAACTGCGGTAAATTATCTTAGTTTCTCTGATACCAATGAAGCCTTGACAGTTTACACAAGCTGCTCACAGATGTCAGTCGCTTGCAAGCACTGCCATTGTAAGCCAAATTTTAACGGGTGACCTATTGATTAAAGGCTTATGTGTTTCTACTGTCCTGTTCCTAATCCCTCTATCAAAACTGTTTTGAAGAGAGTACTTTTTGAAGCATGCAATGTTAGTTCCCAGTAAAAAGAAGGCAAGTCTTTAAAAAGCAGCTCTTAGTGATCCAGTAAAGATTTCTATTTCAGCAATTTTGCTTGATTAAACTTCTTTGGGTCTTACCAAAATATAAGTTACAGTAGATCATGACAGGAGTGTTGAGGATTAGCTTGGAAATTGTGTCAGATCTTTGACCAGAAAGCTCCTGAATTGGTTTCACTCCTATTAAACTAACGGATACGGCTTTGTGTCTGCAGGAGATGTTTTGTTCCTCTTGACATTGCATGTTGCAGGACCCCTGCTGAGGCATTCTGTCCCATTTTATTGTTTACAGTTTACGTGTTGCTACTGGGTTGTCAGTTGGAAGCATGGGGTGGGTTAGAGTGCATTGTCATGCAAATGACATCCAGATTTACATATTACCCCAGACTAATATTCATTGTGATGTCTCAATAAGGTAGTTTTTGATGGATAATAATTTTTCCAAGACTACAGTCTTCTTTGAAAGTGCAAATTAAACAGAAGCCCCATTAATAGGATTTCAATAGTCTTTAAATGTTGTCAACTGTTCAACTATATTGTGTTGTTTCAGGGTCAGATTCTGCCATCCGGGCTTATGTTGGTGATTGGTGACTGCTCTGCAAATAACCTACTTACAGATAAACCTCCCCCCGCTATTACTCAGAGCAAGCCCAGGTGCCAGAACCTGATTTTACTACAAACACTGTAGAAGTATAGACAGTTTTAGTGAAATTTTCAGTTAGTATAAGTATGTCATTCAAGAAAAAACAACCAGGACCTGTAGTACCTCACAAAAAGTGCCATCAATACATTATCTTCAGTGCAATATACTGCAAAGGGCAGGATATTTGAAATTGGTAAAGGAAGACTGTTGAAGACATGACGTTCAATGGTCTCCACACCAGTGAAATGCCAATATCCCTCCTTTCAGTGAGCTTTGGAGGTGCAGAGGTACCCTACCTTAACTGGTCCTGTATGGCTAGAAGACAGGCTCTTACCTATCACTCCTTTTCAGGAGCAGCTTCATTTAGTAGCAGGAAGTACAAGGAAGACTTTAGGAGAAATGCAATCCAGATCCCATACCTGAGAGATGTTCTCAGTTTTATATCCTTCTTTCATCCAGGATTTCTGCAGTCACCATGCAGTTCCTGACAGCTGGGTTCCTACACCTATTTAGGAGGATTATCTGGGCTTCCAAGCAGGGAGTTATTTTAGTTTTGTTTGTGCTCCTGGGAAATGTGTGTTCCTGGCCACTGAAATAAGACTGTCATATTTTTCTCTGTGATTTCCAGAAAAATGACTGGTTTACTGTGCTGTATTGAGTCAGTCCAGTACGCTGAAAGGGAAAGAAGATGCCTTGAACATGTACTGACTTCTGTGGAGTATATGGACAGGAAGCCCAGTGCATCATTAAAGCAAAAGACCTATTTCAGCCAGGCTCAATGCAAAACAGATGGGTGGAAACCTCTAATGAATGGCCTTGGTCCTGAAATTCCATCTAAAGGAAATTATCATGTATGAAGACAGGATATCTCTAAGGGTGTGCCCTTACAGGGTACACAGTAACATTTGTCTGACCCGCTTAAATGTCTACAACTTATACATTTATAGCTGATCTATTGACCCTAAATTCTGAGTATAAGCAGAAAAGAAAAAATAACCTCAGAATAAGCAATCCCTAAGAGATTTATCTTCCTTTGTCCTGCTTGCTCACTTTCTGTCTGCCTGTCTATCTATCAAGGGATCCTAAGGTAATGGGGTCAGATGTAGCTGTCTACTCTGTAAGATGTACTGAAGAGAGGTGGACCTCCACTGTGATACCCTTACAGACCTTCAGCCTGGCAGCATTTCTTCTTATAACAGTGAATTACAAATTTCTTCCTTGGAGCCAAAGCCTTTGCAGAACTCATCTGCAAATGTAGAACTCTCCCAGCTATCACGTAAGAGTTTGCTGTCTGTGTCTTTCAGTCATCCAAGATCTGCAGCTCTAGCAGTTTGTTGGACTCTTAAAAAAGCCCTAGGTAGAAACAACCCTGTCCAGCTGAGTTACTAGCCATTTATCAAGATCCAGTGACTACTAACTTCCCAATACTTAGGTTCTAATTTATATATATGTGGGACAACATGGATTCTTTCCCATTTGGAAGTTAAATACCTAACTTAGTATCTAACCTAAACATTTAATATCACCCCTAGGCCAACCAAAGACGTGAGACAAGCAGTTCATTTTACCTACATCAAGGTGAGACAAATTCTTTTCTGATAATGCTCATCCCTCTGACAAGAAACTTAACTTTTAGATAGCAAATGTCTGATTAACTAATCTGTATCCATGTGTGTTAGAATATTAATAGGTAGGGCTATTCTCCCACTTAAATGCTTGTCCTGGGCAAAAGACAATCCTTAATTCTTTGCCCTTTCCTCCTGAGAAACCCTAGAAATTAGCTGTTATCTCAGAGAATCATATTATAGTTCCTGAGAGCTAAATGAGATGCACTGCACTGCCTCTAGCCTAGCAGAGAAATACAGATTTCTCTGAGAGGATTAAGGATATGTTATATGATCTTTCTCCCCATGCAGCAGCAATGACTGTCTGCATGATGAAATCCTGCCCTCGTGGAAGAGAGAAGTGAAGTTATTCTGGATTTGCAGAGCATGAGGTTTTCAACTATTAATTGCTCAGTGGTGAACTGAGAAAGCATCAGCAGAGAATTCTGGGTACACATAACTAGTGAAAAAACCCAAGCAAAACATACAGCCTTTGATATAGCTTTATCAATTACAATGCTAACTTATTATTTTCCTTGGCTTCATTAATCTATAACTAATTTGAGTGGGTTCCAAGCTTGCTTTCTCTCATTCCCAATTAACCCAGTGGCAATTATCACTGGCTTTAGTCTTTAATATCTAAGAACTCTCTTTTACCTCTTGAAAAAAGCTTTTGAAATCTGAAAATGCCAAACCAGCTAATGTTTTATTTAAGAATAGAAAATGAACTTTAGGTTATTCCCCTTGCCATAGGTTAACTAATTATTTATGAAAAAAGGAATGAGAGAAAGGAGAGAAAAAAGAGGAAAAGGAAGACTAAAATCCAAACCCACCTCAGTTGTGCAGCCTAACTTGTGTTAGAAAGTTTGTTTCCTTTGTCTGGGCATTCAATGTACCGTCAATAATTGCCACTGTTAATTTTGGTGAATATAGCTACATCTATTTTGATAAATCTACATCTATTCTAATAGAAGTAGCATTCTGTGGCCCTAGGAGTGCCCAGTATGGTCCGGCCCTGTCCCTGCTACTGAAATAAAAAAATGTGACTGGCTTTAAACTGGGAACAGCTCTTCATCCATTATAAACCCCAGCACTCTTGGAAATTTTTCTGCTCAATGCCACTTGGTCCTGGCCAAAAGCATGTTCTGCGCTAACAGATCTTGTATGAGCCATCAAGTTTCAGTTCTGTTCACAAGTGCTGACAGTGTTTGGTTACTCACCAAGTCATAACTGATGTATCTGTATCTGCCGCTGCTGTAACAGTAAATTCAGAATCTGGCTTGATTACTCAGGATGTCAGTGAAATTCCCATTGATTTGATAAATTTGGGTCAGCCCTTAAATTTCTTACAGAGACATGATAGTCTTATAACATAAACAATTTAACTGAAACAAATGGCATATTTGTGGTCTAAATCTGCACCCAAACAAGCCCAGGATGTCCAGGTAGGAGTGGTGAAGGGTGAGGTGGCAGAAGGTCAGTATTTTATGTGCAGTACAGCCAAAACACCACTTAATGTGCAAAGGGCATGGACAAATGGAATTTCCTGAAGTTCTTGCAAGGGAACACATATTTATTTAGGCTTGAATATAGACAGAAAAACTCAATTTCATATATATTTAGATCTAACTTGACTTAAACAGGTAACATACGTAACTTTCTCTCTTGTTTTTTGACCCAGATCAATACAATGATGTAAAGGCAATCAGGCTGTTGATTATTGATTTGGGGATACTGTGAGCAAACAGTTATGAAAAAACTTAAAAGAAAGGGAAGACTTATTGTGACAAAAGAAAGGCAAAGCATCATAGACAAGCAGTAGCCAGAAACGAATTTAGTTTGTGTTCTTCCATGACAAGGAAAATTAAAAGTTGTCAATTTGTGTAATGATATTCAATATAGAAGCAAAAATTATATAAAAACAAAGGTTGAGGTCAACAAAAAAGGTGGAAAAATGAGGACTGATGAACCTTTGAGAAAGACAGAGGAATCCCCTTTGGCTTTTAGCTCACACCCTGATCAGAAAAATTGAGAACAAAAAACTATTAATATCCTTGAAACTGGATATAATTTTGTCATTCTATTTTTTTTGATAAGGCAATAAAATTGTGCAGTCTGGATGACTGGAATGATCTCTTACCACCTCTTACTCCTATCTCACCAACTCTGCTTGCTGGTATAGCAATCTAAGCTATACCCATCGAAGACATTAGTTTCTTCAGTTGTTTATTGCCATCACCTGGAGATTCATGACCCCCCCCCCCCCCCCCCGACCTGCTGTTGGAAGGTAGTATGTCAATATATCCTAATCTCTGTCACAGCAAAGTCAGTCAAATGAGCTAAAAAGTGTTGTCATTATTTATACGGAGGACAACTTACATTGCGCTGAAGCAGGTGAGGAGTATTCACACAGTCCTTTCCACCATCTGTAAGTAAGAGAGTTAACCTCCAGCTAGGATCACTGAAAGAGCAGGCTATAGGTGACAGGGCTTAATATTACATTTATTATACACAGAGTGAACACAAATCTAGGGTCTGAATGGGAGAGCTGACGTGGTTTATGAGGGTTTAGTTTTCCTTCTCTAGGATCACAGCCTTTTCCTTGTGTAGTGTAGGAAGAGAGACTTGAAAATGTGAATAATTTGATACCAGAAAAAAATTGATTCAAAAATACAGAAGTGTATCACAAGAGTGTATCAATATTTAATAGCCACTTTAAATGAAAAAATAAGCACACATCTTTCTGACTTAACTTTTTCAATGTTTCTGCTACAGTGAATAATACACAGAATGCTATAGAGATTAACAGAATAAAATTTAAAGAAACAGAAATGTCTCAAGCACATCAGTTGTTGCAATAGAAAGGAAGATCCATAGAAACAACCTGTTCTACTCAAGTCACACAGTGACAATGTGTTTAGATTGTAAGGGAAGGATTGTGAAAATTTCTTTCAGCAACAAGCTGCCATTCATCTCTGCTGAAGGAGACGTGACTGATGTATCTGGCTGTCAAGGGCTAGTTTCTTTCCATAAGAAAAGATGAATCACGAAAGGAATCCATGGTCTGTTTTGGGGGGCAGAGGAACAGTGTTGGGGCAGAACGGTACATTACCTTTTTGTACTGTATGCAAGGATTTTAAGACTTGTTTCAGTGAGTTAAATTCCAGCCAGTTCTGTCATTTTTAGCACTGCCTGACTTTGTGCCATCAGTAAGTCCTTAAATACTAAGAAGTAGAAAGTACACAAGCTGAAATGTATTTTAAGCTCTATATAAGCACCATATAAGTGTCACAATAAGTCTTCCCTTTCTTTTATGTTTCTCAGTTCCTTCATTTTCTAGGTGCTGTTAGGAATATCATGTGTACCGACATATGCTAGGTTAATTTCAGTCCTCCCAAAATGTAAATATATATGACCCCTTAGAAGGAGAAGCAATCCAGAGTGTTGGGGAAAAGCCAATACCCTGTTTTCTGGAACAAGCTTTGATGACAATTTCAAAACTTATTTTGAAATTTTGCTTAGAAAACAAGCTTTTTCTTTGAGGAGAACAGAATTATCAAGGAAAATTGTTTAAAGCAAAATAATTATTTTTCCCTTTTTCTTCTTTTTAGGAGTGAAATGTATTTTGGGAAACAGCTGTTAACCATCAATATCATGAGGACAGAGGGGCAAGCAGGGAGTCAAGTGAAGCCTCTTCAGAGAGAGTTTCGAAGTGATGTGTTGCCTCCCTAAAGCAGCTCTCTGAATCAGTCCACTTCTTGTGCTGCTCCCACTAACTAGGTCTAAACCGTATTTCAGGTGCAGAGAGCTAGCAGAACCATGTGGACACCTGTAGACACGCTACAGGCATCCTGCAGGCAGCAATCCACAACATTAGAGCTAGGTCAGACAGCTTGCTCTGTCTGACGTGGCTTCCTGCTTTAGACCCTCAGGCATACCTCTGAAATTTCTTCTCTCTCAGGGTTTGAAGAACCTGAACCAGGTAAAGTGCAGGGAGAGGAAGGCAGGAGATCATCTGACTGGGGAGAAGCCACAGAGCTATGTCGCCAACAGGGAGGTGTGCATTAAAGGAGACACCTGGAGGACAAGGTCCCACCAGGTTCCAACTCCTCTCAGCTTGCGACACGTGGTGGTGGCCTCTGCCTTCGGTCCCTGACCCTATAAGCCCTATAAGCTTCTCAGATCATCAGCCAAGCTAACTGCCATCTCACACACTAGCCATGGAGCACAAGAGACACATTATTGCTGTGATGCAAATAAGCAATAAAAAGAACATTCATCGGGAAATCATGGTGTAAAAGTGAGACCTTGGAAGTTTGAGTGAGGCTGGATTAGTTATAAATATGAAAAGCATAGCAACATTTTCGGCAGAATCACTTTCCCTTCATAGCTAATGATCTTGACGAATGAAAACAAAATATGACACTATATCAAATTCATTTTTCAACATCTTTCAGTAGAAAAGAGTCTTTAAAAATAATTTCTGTTTTCTCATTTTGATTATGTAGAAATTATGGATTAAACGTATCTCTTCAGTCAAAATCGTTCTGAATGTATACATATAAATATATATGTACACTTTTTAATGCTGTCTCCTTTTGCATCCTTAAAGATATACAGACAGATTTTCATGCCTACAGTTTTGCATTGTGTATACATACATACATGTATACGCTTTGCTTTAATATTGATATTAATAAATGGAAAATTCCCATTATTTCTTCTCCTGCATAATTCATATTTTATGCACTATTTTTGGTGATTTTTATTTCAGAACATCTTATAACATAATCCTAGCTGTTGAGCATCACAAATCAAGACAGAACTGATTCACATATTTTTCATTTGTGAAACATTTTGTCTTTTTTTTTTAATGTCCCACTATGGAAGAAAAGCTCGCCATTATCTATACCCATTTATATCCATGTTTTACTGTAGCTTCATGACAGAAAAGCACTAGCAGCCATGAAGCTGTAACAAATTCCCTTTTCCCCCTCCCTACGGCCACTGCTTTCCACCTCTCTGCTACAGCCTGCCTTCTCTTCAGATGTATTGGCACTAAAGTTCAAGGCCCCACACTTCAAAGAGAAAGAGCTACCCATGCTTCTTCTTGGGCTATATTTTCCTGGCTTAACAATTAAATCCATTCAGTGAGGATTTAGTGGAAGGAAGAAGACATGCAGGACCATGAAACCAGAAGAAAAGGGGAGGCAGTGTCAGGATTGGGACCATCCCTTTCAGTAAACAGCAAGTTATAATATCATCATCTTTGCTTTTTCATTTAAATATCCCCATGAAAATGCAGCAGGTGGAGGGTGGGCAAACCTCCTGGCTGGCTGGGTCTTGGAAAGAGAGGTTGTTTAAGAATCATAAAATCAAAGCCTTGGACTGAACTTTACTCTCAAAATGGTCCCTTGGCTTGAATAGGGATGTGTCAGTCCTAGGGGTGAAGAAGAGTCAGAACCCACACTCTGCCCCTGTAGTCAGATGTCCTAGTCTGACTGTATTTCAGTAGTGTAATTTATTTTTTAGATGCTCACAGACCCACTCCATATTTATTTGCTGTTTGTGATTTTTTTTCCGGCATGATTATTAAGTGTTAGTAGAATTATTCTGATGAATAATTTTCAGACATTTGGTTGCTCATGAGCTGTTTGCTGCAACTATTTGATGTTTGTTATTCAAGTTGTATGATTAGCTGTGCAAGTCATGCATAATTCTTTCTGATTCTTCCTTCGAAGATCTTTTTTTTCAAGTAGATGGTGAATCATGATATCTCTTACAAATGTTTGGAAGAATATTCTGTTGTACTAACATTTGTGACAACATCAGGATTTAAGAAACATTACACAAATGCTCACTCTGTGTCCATCTGTTACTGTTCAATGTTTCTGCATCTTCTAGTACATTTAGCTGTTTTTTTTTCTTGATACCCCATGATGGTGTATTCTAGGCTCTGCCACAGCCAAAATGGTAAAAAAGAAGAAGGAAAATGGTACGATGAACAATTTTTAAAATTAGTCATAAAACTTTTCTTTTGCTTACATGAAAAATGCACAAAACCATGGGATTTTTAATATTTCTACCACTGATTTTTTTGTGGTGAGTTTGCTTGCTTAGTTTCATGAACAGTTTCTTCTCTTAATTGGAACAGCTGGATACTGGGCCAGCCACAAAGCTTTCCTAATTAACTGTATTTTCCTGCACTATTTACTATCCTTTGATTTTTTTCCCAGTAAGACTGCTATAAAGGGAAAAAAGAAAATACTAGAAACATGCTTCAACCAAGTTTCTTTTTATTCCTTATGTTTTGGGGTTTTTTATTACTTTTTTTTTATTTCATGCTTTCATAATTGTCAAAGGAAAAAGCACTTTTTGATGCTACCAGAATTAACCCCTGAAATAAGAAATAATACTTAAAGGAGCTAACAATTTAACTTCAGAGCCTTTGAATTCTCCCACCCGATACATCAATGTTACTCTGGTGGCACATTCAGTGGAGGTTTGCAAGGAGTTTGCCAAAGTTGAATGTGCAATCCCCAGGATACAAGGCTGTGTACCTTTCTTGTTGTTTCATAGGAGGAGAAAAAGAAGGTAAAAGGAGATCTTGTCACTCAGTGAGGTGTGTGATTCCTCCTTATGACTAGCAGTATCCTAACTCAAAACATGCCTTTTGCGAGAACCTAGTATAATCATCATATCATAGTGCAAGAGGTACAGAAGCTCCAAGAGGATTGATTGTAAGAAGATGCTGGATCAATAAAATTTTGCAAATCCAAATTTAAGGTTCAATTTAACAATCCTTGTCAGATTTAGCAAGTCCTAAACTGAAACTAAAGGACTTGAAATTAATATTCAGGGAGCATAAACCCATTCCGCTGCCTCTGGTAAAAGAACAGCAAGCTGCAGCCCACGACGATGGCTGACAGCTAAGCCAGCAAATTCCTCAGTCACAGTAACTATATTTGATGGGGATCATCAGTCAGGATCTTTAGCAAGTCCATTTTCCCCCTTCTCCAGAGAGGAATGCATGCCATCCCCCTACTTGCTGCAGTTTGAACCTCTATCACATCACCTTCACCATGTGAACTACTGGAGGCTGCTAGGCAATTTTTTTCCTTCCCCTGCTTCCCACTTCTGTCAAACCACCACTGCTTCTATTTTACATTTGCAAAGACTTAAAAAAGGAGATAGTCCTACAGGGGAGCACGAAAAGTTCTTACTATTTTTTTTTCTTTTCCCTCTGATGGAACTATTGTCACAAAGATTAGCAGAGCCCAAGAAATTAAAATCATTACTAAAGCTTCCAACTGCTGGCTTAATTTTTAAGTGGCAAACTCTCCTGACTCACTAATTCAATCTGGTTGATTTGCACAAAAACTTAGATAAAACCTATCTAAAGCTGTGCTCCCACCTTTGGCTTGTGACAGAACAAACCTGTGGAACTTCCATGAATACATAACTTTTGCGAAAGCAGCTCCAAAAGTACAGGAATTCTGAAGTCAAATGGATTATTGTTTTTAGGTTTTCCCCTTGTCATTTTCTGGTTGTTCACCCGTGCAGAGATGAGGCAATGTGTTTGCTCCTCCCCACACCCTGTTCCACTTCAAGCTTTGAGATCTTTCTTTGCTTTGCCTTGTCTAAATTCAGAAAGATGCTAGGAGGCCTCCTCCAAAGAGGAGATATTTAACGTCAAGGCCTGCTGTTTGGGTTTGTTGGTTTTTGTTTCAGTTGGGGACTGGGAGCATCACACCGTTAATTTCAGTGACCTTCCAAGCACAGACCAGTTTGTGTTCTGAGGTTGCAAAAGGTTTGCAAATAAAAAACGGTTTAACTCAAGCACTGACTCCATCTTCCTTCCCAATTTTTTACATCATCATTTCTATTACACATTCTGATAGACTGGCTTTTTTGATAGCACTTCAAACACCAAACCTGCAAGTCACCAAAGTACCACAACCATTGCAAAGCCCTGTCCAAATAGCAGTGTAATTCAGGGGACACCAGGGAGATCTTCTTAGCAAGCTTTGATTAAAGACCATAACTTCCAGCTGCAACGTGCTAATGAAGTGTATTTTCATTACTCTTTGCAGCTGGTTCTACACCTACTTCTAAAGAGCTGATCTGAGATACTTTGAGCTCTGCAACACTTACCCCAGGTGGCCAGTGTGGGTTTATGCTGGACCTCCATACTCAATGTATAAAATTTTGCTGCACGTACTATGGAAAAGTCACCTACTGAGTGGAACATAAACTGAAAGTATCATGTTCTCTTCTTCAGTTAAAGTATAATATATTAAATAGTGACAAGGTGCACACACAGTACATCTCTAGTGTGCTTTTTGCAGCACAGAGCGGCTAAGGTGAGCACATTGACACGTAACACACACAAAAGTCAGACAGCCTTGAAAGTGTAGAGCAAAGGCAGTGCTAGAGAGGGAAAAGAAAACTCCTGAAAATCAAGATCTGACTGGGAGCGAAACTTAAAACAGATGAAGAAACTTTGGTGTGAAGTGTGGCTTTGACAGCAAGTCTGCTGTGCAGGGAAGAAAACCAGAAAACTGTTTCTCTGTGTTGAACAGAGTAGGAGTTAAAATGATGAATAATCCTAATGAATAACCCCTGGAGGGAGGCTGTACGGTAGTAAACCAGATTTGTGTAATTGGTTCTCATTTAAGTTCTGCTGCTAGTTTAAAAAAATTGAATGAATTACTGAGATTCCTAACGAGACAAGCCTGTTTTTCTTGAGATAATTGATATAGTAGCTCACAGTAAATAATAGTGACTTTAAATATTGCCAGTGCTAAATGCTATAAAGTTTAAAGTGTTTGCATCAGTCAGGAAAGAAGGGAGCTGGGGAGGGCAGACCTCTTCATCTATGCATAAACAAACATAAGAATTGATTGAATTCAGAACATTTGTTTTTTATGAAGGAGAAAAAAAAAAGTATTAGCTAAAAATATTCTCCCCTGAAAGTTCTGTAGATCCTACAGAATAAATGTTGTAAACAAACTTTGTTCCATGACTTTGAAGTCTTCCTAACCAGTTTCCCCCAACTTATAAAAATTAGACTATTTATAAAAGTGCATAAATTGTAATTTAAGTAAAAAGCCTTGAAATTTTTATCAAAAGCATTCAAATTAGTCTCTCCCCAGGTCAGCTAATGAGTTGTCATGAGCTGGCCTCTTACTGTAGTGCACCTCCTGCAGACTAAGACAGTGAACCATGTTTTCATCAAAGGAAATGCTCATTAGTAGAGCTTTCAGAAACTGATTTGATTATAGTTTCACTTGTTAAAGTGAAATATTTTCAGCTCATTAGGATGATTATGATTCAAGGTCATCTTTTGAAGCTAGTCCTGTCAATATGAGATAAATGGGCCCTCATCTTTTTCCCTTCTTTACGTCTGTGCTTTTTAAACTCTTCTGTGCAAAAGTTCCATAGCCATAATTAATTTTTAGTTCTTCTTTTACAAAGCTGCTTAAAAAAAAAAAAAAAAAAAAAAAAAGAACAAAGATTTTGGCTACCAAAAAGGCATTGAAGAACTATTAAGAGGAGGAGGCGGCTATCTTGTTTTAGAGAAATCAGAGAAAATCCTTGAAAAGTTCAGCTTTTGAAATCCAGCTATTTTCTCCTTGACCTCTTCCAAAGTTTCTAAAAGGTACTTTGTACATAGTTTTGCATGTATCTTTTAATCTCAAAAGTGTAAAACGAAACTGAAAAACCACCCAAGAAGTACTGGTGGCTTATTAGATATCTATTCTTTTATGGCACATGATAAATTTAACACCTTTTAAAGTTGGTTTTTTTTTTTGGTCTCTCCCTTTATATTCACCACTTAATCTCTAAGTGGTTAAAAAGCCATTTAAATATAAAGGGAAATACTGCTAACTTCTATCTACATACTGAAAAATATTACATTTACATAGAGCTTGCAGCTTAAACCTAATTGGTCAGATATTGCCTCATACATCAACTTGAAAGATGAGGTCAGGAGGCCAGTTTTTGTGCTGAATATATCAGACTTGAAAGCAGTATATTAAGATGGAAAATTAGGCCAAAAAAAAAAAAAAAAAAGAGCAGATTTGGTCTCTCCAGTGCTAAGCAAGTGAGTTTAAAAGTGACATGGGTTGCAATTCCCCATGGTGACTCTGAAAGTGGCCCACCAGCCTGGATTATTGGTATAGAACGGGGTATGTATATGCAAGTGCTGGGGATAGAGGCTACGGAGGAATAGGAAGTGAATTAATAGACTTCGAGATTAACTGCCAAATGATAAATGATTAAACATTTTGTCAACAAATTATCCACAACGAAGCCTTGCCTTTACACCAAAGCAGTACCAATTATACCAGTGCAATTGCATCAGGGCAACCTCCCTAGCCAGAGAACAGTAATGGAACAATTTATCCAATATGGTTTACTCCCAAAAGGGGAATACTCTTACGCAGCATCTTTATACAAGCATCTAGCTGCCTTCATTCTTAGACTTAAACTATCATCCTTAGCATTAAAAGAAATAAATAAACTCTCCTGTAAATGAATTATATATGTGAATATAGGTTATTCTTTTGACTCATTCTCTTAAGATACCTTTTAGTGAGGGCTATTATAAAAGCTGGTTGCAGAATGAAAACATTCCTTACACTTGTTGGATACATGCCTTTCTCACTGTGGGTCGAGCTCTGAAGAGCTTCCTCTGTTATGGTGCCATAACAAGTAGTTATACGATTAGTGAACTAATGGAGCTTCACATCCTAAAGATTTATGTCTTCAGATTGAGTTCCCAAGTTTAGTCTTTATTGATATCACAGACCTGCCTAATCTAACAGATCAATAGATTTTTTGTTTGATTTTTATTTATTTTTGTGTGTGTGTGTCTTTTTTTTTTTTTCCTTTTTCTTTTTTTTTTTTAATGAGACATTGACAGGCAGATAGAGCTGCAATGTAGTACCAGCTTCCTAGTAAGATGGTTCATTCTACCTGGAGGCTGTAGCTCTAGCTATTTTCAAAATCAGTTAAGTTGATCTGGACTCTGTAGTTGCCATTTGCTTGTCCTGTGACTTTTGATAAATCACTTCATGCTTCTGTATTTCAGGGATATTTTATCATTGCTATTATCTCCAAGCAAAACAAAACAAAAAAAGAATCAACATTTATAGTGTTTTATATTGGTGTTAGCTATGTACACTGAGGTATCCAAGCAAATATACTTCTCTGGGTTCCATTTATAGTCAGTAGAGAAAGGCAGTCATTTTCAACAATAATCAGTTCTTAAGAGAAAGAGTTATAGGGAACGAGGACACATTATCTTTGTGATAAGTCTGCCTGGGACTTTCTAAATTAAAAATTTGTTTAGCAATTCTCCTTTTAAATGTGCTAACTTATGTGCAATCAAAACATTTTCCCAGGAAAAGCTCATGGTTTTAACCTGAAGCCTCCAAGAAAGTGAGGAATCTATCATTTCCTTTGGTAATTTGTCCCAGTGTTTAAGCAAGTGACATTATTTCAGGTCTGTGCCTTTATTTGTTTGACTAACTTCCTGTTGCTGTCTTACATTTTGCATTTCTCTTTTGAGTTGTTGAAATCATTTACAACACAGGACCCCAGGATACTCCTTTTCCAGAGGTTTTCTGCCTCTGATAACCAGAGAGTCATTTAAGACATTTAAACTCCTTTCAGACATTTTAAATGTTTTCAGTTGCTTATGCACTTCACTGAACCTTATTCCAAGATGCTACTAAAGAGGGAGGACCAAGCTCTATTGATTGGTGTTGCCACCTTCCTGTATTTTTAAAGAGAAGGGAGGAATCTGGACTGGCTTGAGGGAAGCAGGACGAAATTTTTCTTTGCAATGTCCAAACTCTACCTTAGTAGCAGCAGCTTGTAACAAAAAGCAGCTGCTTCAGATTGCAGCTTGGGAGATTCATATGGGGTATTATCTTCATCAGGACAATGTAACACCAAAACAGATGTAAGGGCCCTTTCTGGGAACTGGCTTTGTTCACTGCTTGGGTGCCAGGCTGCAGAGTGATTATGCCTTAAAATGTAGTGAGGAAGCCACTAGCACTAAATCTGGCTCTCTGAGCTCACCTGTCTGCAATGAGGGGCTGCCCAAAGCCTCCCACAGCTTAAGTATTGGGGAAGAGACCTCCTCAGATGTGTGTGGAGGGAGTAAACAGCTCAGAGTGAGACCTGGCTGCAAGGGTGCTTTGCTGTATGTAGGTGTGTTCCAGGGCAGAATTTGGGTGGATGAGCAATTGTATATAACTGGTACTTATGTATTTAAGGGGGGATCTCACCTGGGGTTTGTGCCTTCGTATGCCACAAATGGGCATTCAGAGAGCTGCAAAATTTGGCTTCTTGGAGCTTTTCAAGGCTTAACTAGGGAATTCTGGTCTAGTGCAGCAGTCCTGCTTCAGGGGGGAGGTTGGCCTAGATGACTTCCAGAGAGATCCCTTTCAGCCAGCATTTCTGTAACTGTGAATGCTCCCGCTGTGGCAGAGATGGTATTGGTGAAGGATGTATGGAACCAGAAATAATTTCAAGCTGATTATCTGAGTGTCAAAGGGAATAGGGCAGCAGCTGTATGGACTCCGGTATGGTTTAGCTGCCCGTAAAAGTGCCAAGAGCTGTGGGCAGGCATAGCAATTTTGCATTGAAGGCTGCTAAACTGCAGTTTCTTTGCTATTGGACTATCAGTTTCCAAGGTCATCCTCACTACAAGGGTTTGTCTATAAGCATCAGTTAACTTGAAAAGCAGTTATTATGTCCTCCTGGGTAGATATTTTTTTTTCTTCTAAATAAAATATCTAAAACTTTATTGGGAAGAGGACAGGGATTTATAAATACATAAACCTACTCCCAAATTCTTTTGGAGAGTGAAGAAGAAATCCATAGAAAGCTGAATTAAAGTAAGACATTGCAGTAAGAAAGCATTTTGTTCAAAGTTTTGAAAATATTTCAAAACAATGAAGGAATTCAGACTTTCAGGAGAGAGACAAATATCTTATTGCAGTGTGTAAAATGAGGTGTATAAAGACAAATGGAGCATTTGCAGTTATTTCATAGGGTGTGTCAGAGCCATGAACAGAACCATAACTCCTCTGCTTCACCTAATTTGCCACACAATGGGCTTTAATTTTTAATTAAAATGGCAATAGAGGAGAATTTCTTGTTTTTATTATGACAACAAAAATCCATCATATTGAATTATAAAACCATCCGGAAGGAAGTTGTTCTGATTTCTTTAACCAGACAGGTTGAAAGTTGCCAGCCTCCATAAAGTTGTTCCCTTATTTTCAGAGTCTGTGTGAAACTCTGTTTGTGTGGAACCCTGCAGGCTAACTCCAGGGGAATTTGGTTCATACCTGTCAAAGACCAAACAAGGAGTATGCTGAAGTGTATTTTTATTTTTTCTTGTGCTAATATGGTGACACCAGTTTCCAAACATAGCATTCAGAGGAAACCAAAGCTCAATTAAATACTTCCATAATGTTTCAAACAGTACTGATGTGATCTCAGTAATCTACCAAGAAACACTTTTACTTACAACAAAATTAGGCAAACTATAGTTGGAAATATAGACACAATTAATTGATCACTTTCAGCAGCAGAAATTTGAAAGATGAACAGCTGAAGAAAATGAAGGACAGAAAACAAATTGTAGCACTGCAGACGCAAGGTAGTGATTAAAAGTCAAGGTCTAATGGAAAATAAAACAAACAAAAAACCCCTGACTCCAAACCAGGCACTTTATAATCCTCAGTGGCAAGTAGAACGTATTATTCTTACAGTCTTACTGCTGGCTAAATCATATGGTCTTGCTTTCATATATTTACTGCCTACAAGATTCCTTAAAATAGATTAGTAGAGAAGCCATTTAAGATGCAATTCATATCACAAGATTATGTCTAAATGTGTTTCTTTAACTTTCTCCAGGGGAGTGCCTGAGTTTTTTTATATATGCAGAAGGAAACCATGCTGAAGAGAAAGCTTTCTGGATATTCTCTTTGACATGGGAACGTCCATTTCTGCCGAGACTCAAGAAATCTAGTTTTCAACATCTGTGTCATAATTTCTTCAGTATAATTGATGTCCCATTTCTCCTTTTTCTAAAGCTTCCAGACATACTGGAGAGAGAAACATTCCTAAAAGATGTTTGCAAAGTGTGTAAGCTCTGTCTTCAAAACTGTCAGATTCCAACAGGTCACTCTTGTGCGGGGCTTTTCATGACCTTCCAGAATAAGCCCTGTCCTTACTTATCCAGGAACACTGTGGGATTTATCCTATCTAACTGTAATCATCTAAGAGTCACCTCTGATTGCAACCGGCCATCAAGCCTTGCCCTCTGGTCAATGGAGAAAGATTCCACTCGCCTCACCTTGAAAAGTTGTTCTGGTGAAGTGCTGTGAACACCCTTCTGGAGATGTTTGCTCCATGGATAACTGAGGGAGCCTGACAACTCTTTCAGAGTAAACTTTAACCACCTAAAAGACAGAAATTAAGTGAGATGAGTCCCTTGTTGAATAAGGCTGAAGCAAAAGCTGTCTGAAACCCCATCATGGAGAAGTGAAGTAAGAGAAAGACAATAAATGTTATGTTACCAGCATAGAAAGGAGGTGCTGTGGAGGGATCATCCATTTTGATTAAAGGCAGAGCCTTGTCCTAACTTCTCAGTCACAGCAGGGGAATTCCAAGCCTCCTGACCTCACCAAAATTTGTCGGGAAACCATTTTTGCCGTGAGGAATTTGGCATATATCACATGATCCTGCAGGATATCGGGGCCTGCCCCAACCTGAGAGAGTACTTCAGACCTTGTGAACAGCTTTAAACAACTCCGGGGCTCTTCCCAGAATGCCCTGTTTTCCTCAGACTGGCCTCTCAGCCTAGGCACCACCCATGATCAATGAAGGGACCTGAACTTTGAAATTTGCTTCCCCTGCTTGGCCCAAACCAGCTTTTAATCTATCAACTTGCAGGGCACAGCGTGAAGCTCATCTATGTTCTCAGGTTTTTGCCTGAGGGGCTGGTGATAGGGAACATGTCTAGCTTATCCTAAGAGAGTCTATTTAAGGCAGACATTAGTCAGCATGTTTGCATTTTGTACTTAAATTATGTAAATGTGTTCAGAGACTGATGGGGGCCTATCTGACAAACCTAAAACCGAGTAAGTAAAAATAAGCGAAGCACAGTGGCATGAAAATGGAAAACCCAAATGAAAATGACTTTTTTCAGGGGTTTTATACACGCAAGAAAAAGACAAAACCACAAACCCAACAAGATGGAGCAGGGCAGAGGTCACAAATGGATCCTAGGCAGGATGAAGAGAGAGATTTCTTTGCTCATCTGTTTCCTGGTTTCCTCATCCTGGAGCCTAAGGCACCCAGGAGTACAACAACCACAGGGAACATCATCCCTCAAGGAAGCAGCAAGAGGAGTAAACGCTTTAACTGGTACCAAGGGCTTTTATATGCTTTGCTTCTCTGCAGAGATATTTAGACATTGTTTTGTCTCCAGGTTAGGAAACCATGTGTCATGGATCAGAATGTGGGAGGTGCAGTGGTAACAAGGCAGCGTGGCTGAGTTCAAGTTTCAGGAAAGTTTGGGATGCTTGTCCCAGCATTGGCTTTTCGTCTTTATTTCACCTGCCTGTGGCCAAATACTACTAATGTGTAAATCCTGATATACATGAAGCAAAATGTGATGGTTGGAATGACCCTGATTTCCAAGAGGAGTCATTTGCCTCAAGCTCCTAACATCAGATAATAATTTTTGCATTTCAGATGATCCAAGAATACTTGAAAGTGATACTTCGGGCTAAAATAAAGGGGTTTGATTATTTCCTCCTCTCTCAAGTGTTAAATAACTTTTTGACAGAACTAAACTACATCTGAAGATTCTCATTTGATCAAAATTTCCACAGAGAAATTCTAAATCAGAAAATAGCTGGGTTTGGCAACTGAAAATTGGAAAATTTTTAAGTCAAGCAAATGCAAACCTAAATCCATTGTTTAGTTTGAGCTTTTAAAAGACAATTAGAAGGAAAAAAATTTACTGAAAAAATTATCCCAAGAAAAGTGAATTGGATCCTAACTAGCTAGCAGATTCATTTTGCAATGGCTATTTCTTCAGAATTTTGCAAGAAATTTTCAGATGTCTAATTGACTGATATATTTTTGAAGCTTTTTGATATATCCATTACTCTCTACTTCCAAGTATTTATTGATTTCAGTCAGAAATGAAAAAAACCCCACAACACAACAAATAAAACTGTCCTGGTGACCCACATCTTACAACAGGAACACTGGAGAATCCAAGGAAGAGTTCACGAAGAAGGCAATTTTTGCTTTCTAAATTCATGATAGTTGTATTAAATGTATTTGGTGAATCTGAAAATGACAGCATGCAAAAAGGAATTAACATATTTAGTGAGATAAAAATGGAAAAGAAATTCAATTCCCAATTTGTATCATATTATATTATTTTGCAATCTATAAATCACACATTAGACAGCAGATTGAGACAACCTGGTGTCTTTTAATTTCGAGGCTCGTGGTTCATAATCTTGAAAGGCTAGACTCCAGCGTTTGGTTTTTTTCCCCTTTTTAATACTGCTCTGTCAGTATAACTATTTGCATATATTTGCATAAGATCATCCCAGGATCTGCTTGCATTAGCTCATTAATTATGCACGTTATATACCTAGCAGAACCATTCAAGAACAACTGAATTGCTCCCAAGAATAATCTTGCACCTAACTTTTCCCTCTCCAAGCGACTCCTATGAAAGACAGCAAGCAAAGCTTGTTAAAATAAAACTAATCAGACAACTGACTTTTGACCATTTGAGAATGTTCATCATATTTACTACCTAAATATAAGGATAAAATAAGCACAAAAGTATCTATATTTTATGACCTGGGTGTAAACAATCAGGTGTAATGGGACTGAAGCTCTAGAAAGGGAAAGGTTAGAATCAAGTCCTTGACTTAACAGCTAGCAGGGTTCTTGGTCCACATCATTGTCATCAATCGGTGCATTATTTTTATGCGTAGCATTCCTGCTGTTTCACATTACAGGTTCAATACATGTCAAGGAATCCATTTTTTTTTTTTTTTCTATTTCATCTAGGACCACTTCAAACACAGTATTTCTGCACCAGGGGTGTTACGTTTTTGCTCTTGTTGTGAAAGCTGAAAAAGAGAAGAGAAATGCAGAATTGGATCCTGAAGGTGAGTGAAACAGAGTAAGCATCAATAGAAAGATCACAGGTAATTTGCAGGGTATTACCTCAAACTCAGCATTACGTTTGCACTAGAATGAGAGCATGCTCTGATAATTGAGGAAGTTCATACGTTGTGGTTAGGTTTTCAAGGAAAATGTCTTATCTTACTAATTATGAACTTAGACAAAAGCCAACAGTTATGCAGTTTGCATGCTTTAAATCTCAAATTTTACAACCACAGGCTGCCATCAGGTTATTATGCTACAGGAGTGATCTGGAGATTTTGGGGTCAATGAGAAGGGGACATTTTTTTCCATGTGTTGCCCCTTCACACCCTTTTTTAAGTGCATCTTTGGGACTGGCAGAAAATGCTTTTGTGTTTTGGATGGGTTTTTTAGCTTGTGTTGAACTGGGATAAAAACTCCAGATCTCCTAAGTTTCATCTACTAAAACTTTTAATTAAAAATAGATTTAGGTAATTTGAAACATTTCATTTAAGTACTTTGAAATTTTAAAAAAAATCATCATTATATATTTCTGCATCAGTGCTTTCAAATGAAAAGTCATTTTGAGGTGAAAGTTCTTATAATAGAAAAATATATTTCCACAATTTCAAGTCTTCTTTTAAAAATATATTAACATGGAGAAGTTCTTATATCTGTTTTCCCCAGCAGTACTGTTTTGTCATAACATTAACTAGGATTTTCCTAATAAATATCATGAAGTTTATCAGTGTTATTTCTGCTGTAATGGAAGAATTATGTGCAGTTACTATCGAAAAAAATGGCAGCTGAGGTTTTAAAGTTGCTTTTGTTGCCAGCAGCCCTGGCTTTAGAAGAAGAGTCTTATCAATGTGGGAGTCTGCTCCTTTGAGAAGAGGAGGCTTACTTCAGATAACTATCTAAACAAGAAGACAAGTGTTAGCAGTTGTCCAGAGTGGAAGCAAATTATATTTGACTAGTATTTTATAAATACTGAGTAACCAGCTCTAAAACATTTTTTTCCTGGTTTCAGCAATATGTCTGGAAACTCCTCACCTTAATTTGACACAATTAGTCTGAATTAATTTTAAAATCGTGCTTTGGGGTAGGTGGGGCAGAGGGGTCAGCAGGAGTTCTTGGAGCATGAAACTCTTAAATATCAAAAACTAGGGAAGATATATTGTAATTATACTGTGTCTGATTAAATTTATGACACTTTTTTCTCTTGCTAGAATCTCAAATATCACAGTGCTTACTTTTCATATATGTTCTATGTAATTTTCTCAACATCTTTGCATCAAGTCCCAGCTAATATGAAAAGGTGAAAGAGTAGAAAACAGAGAAGCAAAACAAGAAATATTTCTTTCAAATAGAACACATTTTCAGAGGGAGAAAGGTGAAAAAATATTCTGTTTCTTACTTTGCCATCATTCTGCTTTAATATTTTTTAATCTGAAAGTGCTTAGACTTTTTTATCACAACAGAATTTTTTTATTGACTCTTCTTTTTGTTGCGCTGCTTTACTGTTTCACTCCACTTAAAGAATGTGCTGCTGCTGTCTTTTCTGGGAGAAGACAAGAACAGGAAGACTGTGTGGGAACAAGAATATCAGACTATTATATAGACAAGGGTTTTTTTGCCTGGGGGGGGGTGGAGGGAAGAAAAGAAAAAGCAGAAAACACTTGAAGAAAAATATGACATTTCTAAAAATCTTGAGTGGCAAGAAGAAAATGAAGAAATGATTGTTTCTTGTCTCTCCCAACACAAGGGGGCATCAAGTGTAATTGTCAGGCAGCATGGTCAAAACAAAGAAAAAAAGGTATTTATTTACACAATGCCTAGTTAAACCGTGCAGCAATTTGCCACAGGATAATGCAGAACCTAAAAATGTATATGGGTTCCAAACCAACTATACAGGTTGAATTTGGAGAGGAAACAAAAAAAAAGGAAGAAACCCTTAAAGGACAGCAATACAAAGACCCCATCAGTTTGTTGTAACTGATTCATAGCAGGGATTTGAACCTTGACTGTTTGTGGATGGTTATCAGCTTTCCCTGATATTAAAGGAGGATGATCCTTTTCCACCCATGATTTTAGCAAACTGAGAGTGGCCCTTGAATTTCTTTTTGCTTTTATCTTTGATCTTCAGCAGGAGCTTTGATCTACACTTTTTACCTTTTGATGTCACTAGTGTAAGGAGAAAAAAAAAAAAGGCAAGATATTCAATATGTACAAATGGGCGCATCTACTAAAAGGAGTTACAGATTAGTTTGTACAACTAAGAATCTAGGTCAACACACAGAAATTTAGTTGAAAAGGCTTGAACTCAACTCCCTTAATTTTATCTTTTTATGAGAAATTAGATGTCTGCAACAAACGTTTTTAGTTGAACTCGTTGCTCATTTATATTAGATGTCTGCTTTAGAAAAAGATGAATCACAGCCTGATTCTAAGGAAAAGTTCAGGATGTATATTTGGAAGAATTAATTCTCTTTAAGAGGGCATAAAGTAGGATTTGTAAGCTGGAACTTTTATTAAATGTGTATCCATTAGTTGTTCACTTTCTCTTTCCACTGTTTTTTTAGGTGTTCATTCTTCCTTAATAAAAATCACATAGAATATCCCTTGTCTATGAAAATGAGTAGATAATTTGTTACCACAGTGCTATAGCATTCATAATTCAAAAAAAAAAAAAAAAAAAAAAAAAAATTCCTCCACCCATAACAGAAAAATAGTGGAAAATAAGTGTGCTATAGAAATATGTAAAATTTCAATTCTGAGACTGAGAAAGAAGAAAAAGCAAACTGGATTGTAAATTTTGTTACAGGTTTCTAATTCAGCTGAGTTGAATCAACAGATTGAATCTGTTTATTGCCTTTTGCAGTAAACTGGAGCTGCAAAGGAGCCTTTTATGATGAGTTTTCATCATAGTCATGTGGAATGTACTTTTTCAGTGAAAGCTGTCAACCTGAGACCAAGTGACAGGAAGAAAACAGACATTTTCTGTCCCCCAAGCTTATCTTAAAAATATAACCTATCCTAAAAAAATGTGCCTGGCTTCTATCCTTGGGTGTTAACAATTCAGCCTGTGCTCTTGGGTACTGCATAGACCTCCAAGAATCCTCACATCATTTGTGAACAGTAACTAGAGAATGAGCCTGTTGTCAACAGGCAGAACCTCACTATTCAAAAGTTATTCCCAGCCTAAAAAATGTAGGTGTCTGAAAACAGGGAGATCATTACAACTGCAACTTTGCTACAATGTTAGATGAATTTTGCCTAAATCCTCTGCTAGGTTTTGGAGGAAGTCAAGTGCCGCGGTTGGTGGCATGCCTTGATTGTACCTTCTATTTGAGTTGGTAAACACAGATTGATTCGATTTCAGACAGCTCCACCACTGTAGTAAAAACTACAAAGTGTTTGGAACTGCAGTAGATGTTACCTAGGACAATTAGGCCGCATTTATACCGGCACACTGAGTGGGTTTGTGGCTTCTTCCCTGAGGCCAGTTGCAACATGCTGGCTACATCCACACTGTTGAACTCGCTCACTCTCCAAACCAGTGGGGTATATCCTAAGTGCTTGTTGGGAATTAATTCCTGACCAGTGCCTACAAACTGGCTGGGAGAGAAGTAGTTAGGTTGAGCCAAAAACACACCAGAGATTTTCTGCTAATGTAAGGGTGCAGACAATCAAATGTAGGTGCTGATGCTATGTGGCACAACCTAATTTACACATCGAGAAGGATGTTTGAATGCTGAAGTTGGTCAATGATCAGATTTTTCTGTATGTTTGATTACAGTGAGCCTTCAAGAGAACACAGGGCATATGGGAGTGTGTGATGACATAAAGTATCACTAAATTGTACATCCAGGACTTGAAAATTACTGTGTTGAAGTGTCAGGAATCTTCCTGCATAATTTATAAGTGGCTGATACAAACAGCCACATTAAATTTCCTAAAACTCAGCCAGAAAAAAATAGAGGAAGGAAGAAAGAAACCACCATCACCACATGTCTAACAGTGTTACGATTTCTTGTAGAATACTCCTATGTGAAAAAAGGTTCTTTGCTTTATGGGGCAACTGTTTATAATGCCAACTTGGAGACATATTACAAATTCAGACATTCAGGGGGCTTTTCTAATCCTCAATTGCAGTTTGTCAGTGCTTCAGGAATATTCCCTTGCTCCAATTGTTCATCCTCAGCAGGAGCTGGATTAGTAACATCAGAGTCTGCAGATGCATATTGTTTCCCATTAGTCTCAGCTTGAGCCTGGTGTTATGTCCTTTTCATCAGGAACCTCCAACTCTAAGTCAGTGAACCAGGACTAATGATCCCAGCCTTCCTGGGAGACATCAGAGTCTGTGTATGTAATGTCCAGAGCTTTCGCTTCTGCTGCTGTTAGCCATTTAATGTGCTTCTTAAGCCTCAGACCACTTACTCCCATTGCATAAGCTAGAGACTCCTCACAATGTTTCCAAGAAAATACACACTTGAATATCATTTTCGCTCCATCCCTTTGAATTCCTTTTATACTTGCATCTGGCAGGAAACAAGGGGGGGGGGGGGGGGGGGGAGGGGGCGGGGGGGGGGGGGGGGAAGATCCAATTTGCAAACACCAAAGTGCTGATGGCCAACATTTGCAATATTACTGGCAGACTACCTGCAAATAAGAGTTACTTACAAATCATTATTTGGCAGAAATGGGGGAGAAAAATGCCAGCATTCACATAGATGATTAATATCTGAAGAAGATTATTCAGCCAAGTCTACTCAACAGTATCAGATGGAGAAGTACTTTGTAAAGGTTACCTCTGTCCTTTTTCTTTCTCTGTTTTCTTGCTAACCCTGTTGGCCTTTCATAGATATCAAATTCGTGTTTCCATCTCAACACAGCGAATAAAGAGCTCCCTTTAGAAACGGACTTTTTTTGATAGAACTGGGGATATTTCTGTAATGGAACCAGCAACCTGAACCTTCTGCTCTGGACTTTAATATGAACATATAAGACTTTCCCTGGCTGCCCTCCTTTTATAACCAGCTGCCTAAAAAATATTTTTCATGCTTTGCGATACTAGGTGTACTTTTTAATGAAGGTTTAAAGAATTTTCTCAAAAGTTCCTCTGAAGCCTGCACGACATAGTATTCCAGTGAAGTCTGTTTCTTGATTTGCCAGGCTGTTTACAAGGCTTGTAAGACAGTGTTAGAGCAGGAGATTTTCACGTTAATTGGCATTGCTCCTAGCTATTTAAGCAATGTGCTGAACTGTCTATCATCAAACCTGGGCAGCCAGAACCATTTCTTGCCACCAACTTGATACTATCTAGAGTTAAATACTCTACTTACAGACTACATAATAATGTTTGTGCTGTATCAGAGACTTTAGGAATCATTGTCTGTAAGTGCCCCAGGTATGTTTCTTATTCTAAATGTTTTGGCTCAATACAGGCCATCAATAAGACAAAAAGATCTTTTGGATAGTTAAGATCATCACTTCTGGCATATATTGCTATTGTTAGCTGTATTGTGATAAGATCTGGAGGTCTAAATAAGGATCAAGATTTTCTTTTTAATTGAGTGCTAACAAATTTCCCAAAAGGAGACTAACTGGAAAAACTGAGATGAAAGAGAAGTTAGATATGGACAGCATGGGCAAAAAAATCACTCGGATGGTTGGACTCAGAAACTAGTGCTTAATGGGTCATGCTCAGCCTGGAGGCCAGTGTCAAGTGGGTGAATTGGGATCTCTCCTGGGACTTGTCCTGTTTAATTTCGTTATTGATGACCAGAAGTAGGAGCTGTAGTGCACTCTCAGCAAGTTGTCAGATGGCACCAAACTGATGGGACCAGTTGATACAGTCCAAGGCTGAGTTACCACCAAAGGGATTCAGACAGGGTGGAGGAATAGGCTAACGGAACCTGATGCAATTCAACAAGGACAAATGCCCTCCAAGTAGGAAGGAAGAGCCATTTGCAGTGATGCAGGCTGGGGACTGGCTGCTTTGGGAGCAGCTCTGTGGGCAGCGTCCTGGGCCACCAGTTAGCAGTGATCTTTGGCAGCAACAAGGGCCAACAGCATCCTGGGCTGTATGAACAGGAGCAGAGCCAGCAGACTGGGGGAAGGAATTACCGCCTTTTACTCAGCACTCAGTTTACATCTAGACTACTACATCCAGTTTTGGGCCCCTAATACATAAAAGACTGATCAAGTAGAGTAAATTCAGTGGAGAGTTACCAAGGTGTTTGGGGGCTGGAGTACTTGCTTAGTGCAGACAGGTGGTGGGATTGTTCAACCCAGAGGAGTGTTTTTTGGAAGAGACCCAAGATCAATGTATAGTACTTACCAGAATGTTAGCAAGAAGATGTACCCAGGCTCTTCACATTGGTGCATAATGAAAGAATGGGAGACAATGGGTGTAAGCAGAAACAGGAGATTCCAAACAGAATAATGAAAGACAATTTCCCTGTGATAGTCCGGTATGGGAGCAACTCATCCTGAGAAGTTGTGCAGTCTCCATCCTTGGAGGTTTTTTAAAACTCAGTTGTACACAGTAATCTGGTCTGATCCCCAAAGCTGACCCTATTTTGAGCAGCTGGTTGGAGCAGAGACATCCTGATGTCCCTTCCATACTGAATTATCCTATGAACTTGTGATCTTGTGAAGTTTGACTTGGGATTTGTAGGCCATTGTTCTGATCTAAAAATCAAGGAACTCATTAGAAAAGATTCTTCTTAAATTTTAGTATGTTTTGGATTATACTTTGTTTGAGAATGTGTGGGTTCTGTTTTGATCTGGTATCTCAAGATGATGGCTCTTCAGATGAAAGGAGTCTGTGCTTGCTGTAAAGATGCAAAATCATATAGATGATAGGATGAAAAAGTGTTGCCTGTAAAGGGAAAATACTGCTGTATTGATAAGTATCCTAGGAAGTAATTTTAAAAATTGTCACTCCCTCTGTTTCTGAAAGGTGTTTGACAGAAAGTACATATTCAAATTATCCCCCCCCATCATATTTAAATAATTTCAAATAATTTCTACTTTTCTTTCTAATTACATGGTCAGAGATATACCTTCTGTTTTGTATGCACGCTGCTAAGCTTTGACACTGAGACTTTTATCCAGCATTTCAGAAGATACCGTATTCACCAGGCTGTCAGACAACTGAGGGTCAGGTCTTGTCTTTGCTTGAGTCTCACTATCAAACTACAGAGTTTAAGGAGGAAGTTGAAAGAAAATATATTTTTTTTATGAACGCTTTTGTGACTTTACCTGAAAATTTTATCATCACTTACCCACCTTCATTAAATTAGCTTTCATTCCCAAGAACTTCAGCATCAAACAACATAGTTGTTTGTGTTAGAGAAATGATTGGCTGGAACAAAAAAAGCTCGTTTCTCATTACTGCATATACCAGTTCAACCAACTATTCATAGACATATTCTTCACAGGTTTATCACACATACAGTCAAAGTAAGCTACACTTAGTACAAAAGTGTAATTATTTAAGGTCTAGTTATCATTCTCAGCAAAGAATCATAATTATCTTTATTTTCCCTGCTCATTAATCGTGTCATTTCCTCCAATTGTAGTGTTGATTACTTAACCTGACCTTTTCTTATTTCTTAATCTCTGAGAGCTTCCCAATACCTAAACACAACAGCACTGTAGGCTTCTGAATCTGTCCTTCATGACATACTTCTTGGTCAACTTGGCCTTGGACAGGACCTCAACAGCAAGCCTGAGAAAGCTTTGCTAGTGGGACATATCTCTGCTAGTATGTAAAAAAATGTCAGGGGCTATTTTCTTTTATAAAACAACTGGCACATTCATCAAACCCTCTTACTCTCAGAAATACTCCCCTGCTATTTCAGTGCTGACATCTATGTCTGAACTACTTTTTGGGAATATACTTTGACATATCCCAGGTCTTACACAGGGACTGGGAATCGTTTGAGGGTATGGTAGATATCCCAGGTAAAAGCTGTGCCAGTGAGCAGGGTGGCAATGCAACAGGATGGATGGTCAAGCTTCAGTTTATGAGTACAGACAGCCTTTGTGCTCAGTCTTTACAGCTTTTCACCAGAGTCTTGGCTGCTGGCTGTGGGACTTCATTTCTCTCAAGTTTTAAGGACCTGTGCTTATAATTCTGGATGGTTGAATCCACTGTTGATGGTTCAGTGTAGCAAATTCGGGTATATATAAAATCTGGGGATGACAATGTGGTTTTTCACCATGACATTTTAGACCATAACACATGGTGATTCTCCAGTACTTCTTGTTTAATTTAACTTTATGGCATCTGTCCCCCCAGAAGCAGTTTGAAATGCTGATGATTGAAGTCAATGCCGCTAGAATCCGCTTACTGAGCGTCAGAAACATTTCTGTCAAGTGGGCCATGTTTTTTGCTGAGCTTTTACCACAGTGGAAAGACTGCAAAGTTCAGTGCCTCTGCATGGCATGCAGTGTCTGTGAGTTCCTCCCCACTGCCTCCTTTCACCTCGTGTGCGCATAGTCCTTTTCCTCTTTAGGAAGCATTTTCGATGCAAATGCTACAGGCTTTTCTGGGCTGTGTGGCATTATGTGAGAAATCACAACTCCTGACCTCATCCAGTGAAGCATCAGTAGTTTAACAGATTGGCAGGGATGGGACAAAGTGCACTAAAACCCTGGAGAATTTAAGTGTCTGTTTAGCCAACTTGAAAGCATCTTGACATTCTTTTGACCAATGCCACTATTTGTTTTTCTGTAATAGCTTTGTTGCAGGAGTAACTATAGTAGACAGATTTGCGATGAATTTCCCTTGGTAGTTTATCATAGCCAGAGAGAAAGTTAATTTCCATACCTTTTTCTTTGTACATGAGCTTGTGTAATATACAGTATCCAGCTGCTTTTCCAAAAGAAGAGTAAAACACATCTGCAATCTGAAACTTGACTGCATCTGTAGATTTTCCTAACCTCAGCCCTTACTTTGCTAGAACCTTAATGACACCTCCAACGATGTAAAACCTTTCTGATCTCTCCCTTCAGGACATAAATGGCTTGCAATCCCCGCCTTACAATACTCAAGCATTGATGAAAGGAATGGGTAATGGGAACACAGTAGGGAGTTATTTGTTATAGCAATTATTCCCAATAGTTAGAGAGAACTTAGAGTTTCAATGACTGAGCCTCTGCTTTCATACTTGAATGTGTTAGTTCAGTACATTGCCTTGCAATGTAATGATATTCTTGTTTACTGCTGATCCTCAAAAGATTGCAAAGTGTTTTAAAGAGGAGATCTGTAGTATTCCCTTCATTTTATAGAGAATTTGATTTACAGAGATAATTCAGTCCCTGTCATCTGGCTAGGCCAGGAACATAATCCAGAAATCATAGGTCTTCATTTGTTGCCTTTTTCCCCCTACAAAATCACTTGAATGCTTATACTAACACCAGGGAGAAATACAGTCTGCTTAATTACAACAGCCTTGTCCCAAGCATAACTATGTTTATGCTTAAAATCTAACATTTTCCATATGTTTTAAGCACAGATTTTCTATTAAGATCACAGAAATAATATTTTTGTCAAAGGACAATACTCATGTCACATGAAACCCATAAGAGTGATAGATATAACACATGAAAAACTAGTACAGGTGTCCACCAGCCCTCAATCTTACTTACAGCGATCATCTTTTTTGTTATAATTGCGAGAGAATTTTAAGGCACAAATAGCAATTAGGTTTTGAATTCCCATTAAAGCTATGAAAGTGAGCAAACTAAGTCCCTCTTGGGCTTTTCAAAGCCTACCCATCATTTTAGCATTTTTATTGATCTCTTCTGATTTAGCACAGAAGGCTAAGATGACCCTGTCACAGTATTCTGATGTCTTTCACACATATTGAAAATACAAATCATAAACACCCAAATTCAATGGTGATTTGTTCTGATATAAGACTAAAAAGAAAATAATCAGTCAGCCACATTGAAAAAAGAAAAGGATTAAAAATGCCCCACGCCAGTTTTACTTATAGCTAATTGCTGACAAATGAGTAGTTCAAAAATAGATCCTTTGAGGTCAATTCTGCAGTTAGCCTCTCCAAAGGTCTGGGGTAGTTCTGGTGTTTCTCAAGTGCTCTCACTACAGTTAACAAAACCTTAATGAGCTTTGGTTTCCAAAGAAAGACAATGACAAACTGTATGAGCCTCTCCTGTAACCTAGAATAAGGCAGCATTGGTTTTCTTTTTTGTTTTGGTTTGTTTTTTTAATTCAGAGGAGTTGCATGGTCTGTCTGCTGCCCTCTGGAGATTCACCACAGGTTATCCCCAAAGTGTCTTCTAAAATATCTGCTGTCCTTTTCCCCTGTAGCCTTTTTAAACTAACATGTTTGGTGTAGGGTACGGGCCAAAAGGCTGTTATAGCGCTCACCATCTCTAAGGTGCTGCAGTCTTAGCCTTCACTTTCCTCCTCTAATCATCCTCTGCACAGGCTATCCTTTTGCCCAGCTTGTGGAGGAATCTTCTGAAAGTGGACTACAGCTACTTTAGAAATGGCCATCCATCCGTGTTTAGCATGAAGCAGCTTCAAGGAGAAAGGCTGTGGCACCATAGAGAAAGTATTTGATAAACTTAAAAAGGTACCATGATGGAGAAGCAAAAGATGGGATTTAAAACATGAATCAGCCTGTCAGCACGTCCTACTTAAGAGATTGACCTGTGGGAATTTGTTTCTTTCTACATAAGATGCATATAGGCACAGGATCTGTACCTATATAGATGGACAATATCTTGGATCTTTCATATGGCAGAAAAGTAAGTGTGAACTTCTCCCAGGTGCCCAAATATTTACCACTTTGATCCACAGGGACCCCCAGCATAATCCGAAGGGAATTTTGTCACCTGTCTTCTCTATGGTAGGATTTGAATATGCTTTTCATAGCACACTTTCCTAGCAAAGAATGAGTGATGCTACACTGAAATTTTAGTGGAGGCTGAAATATCCACCTTAGTAAGAACAGTCTGAATATCTTCAGAAACCTTCTCTTCCAGCTGGCTTATGGATTAGAGGCCCTACCAGTGAGAACCTTCTGCTCACATGAACACAGATACTTGTGGGCTGGGTCTGGAGCCAGGCTTTTGAAAGGGTTTTGTTTCCCTTCCACCGTAACGAAGAGGAAATGTACCTATGAAAGTTGGGAGTTTCTAGAAGTGGATGTGCTTCAGTGATAATGGACCACTACTGGACATGACCTGTGTGATCTGTACTAGGTGTACAGAACAAAGAACCTTTTAGCTCCTCAGCAGGAGATAGAGAAATAAAAGGGGGTCCTCCTTGAATTCTTTCATCGACATTTATGTCACACCAACATACTATGGTTCAGATATGTATCTGTACCTTTGACATCTTCTCAGCCTTTCTGAGACTGATAGACTTCATGTCTGGACTTTTTTTTCAGAACAGATCTCCATTTATGCAACACCTAGACTTTATTTGCGTGTCTCCACTCTCTTCTTTTAGGTACAGTATGTAGTTGAGACGTAAACAAACAGAAACCCACCTGGGTTAATCCCCTATTTTAGATTTTTCCTGGATTTTTTTTTTTTTTTATGCCAGAAAATTGCAGTGAAGCTTGACACTTTCCTCAAAAGAAGTGATCTTTCATTTAGACATGCAATGGCACAATCCCAGAGGGAAGTTGAGAATAACAGACTTATTCGCATACTGATTCATGGTCTTCTGTAAAGTTCAGCCATTCCCCAGGATTTGCAGTTCAAAACAGGGTGAGATATTTGTAAATGTTTGATCTTTTCAATCAAATGAGCTGAAGAAATCTTTTTTGTTCTGATTATATACATATTCTGTGTAGTTTGTACACAAACACTACCTGCTTACAAAAATTTGGGATGCTATAGTCAACTTCTTGGGACAGGACAGACTTTCTGGGCAAGATTCATTTCACCCAATATTAGGCATCTGAAAAATAAAGCCTTATATTTGAGTAGAGGTGATTCAGTCACCCTGGGCTTTCTTGACCATTGGTTAAAAAAAGAAAAGAAAAGAAAAAAGAGGCACTTCTAGGGGATAACTTATCTGACGTTTCAAATTATCTTCTGTGGGGTGATAAACATACCCTAGGAGTGCATCTTTCTAATTGCTGATCGCAGAGAGCTTAGATGGCACTGGGTGGATGTTTCCTTATGAAAATTTCTGCCTCTGTGTCTGTAGAAAGTCCTGGTTCATGACTAAATAGCCCAAGTGTGTTAGCAATGGCATTAAATCAGCTCTTAACAGGTGGGATCCACCTTCCTAACTTCACTTATTTGAAAACAGAGCACTTAGGATCCCCCTCTTCAATAGGAAGAAAAAGAAACTTTCAGGGGGTAACTCAGTCCATGTAACCATGTAACTCAGTATTTATGTCTTAAGGTTGATTCAGTCAAGCTTGGGAGATTTCTCCCCTATTTTTCTTCACTAATTACAGAGGAGAAGCAGATGGCTGTAGTAGACACAAAGCCTGGCAATAAATTGCTGACAGATAGGGATCAGGATATTTTGCCTCAGACAATCCCATCCTAAAACACCAATCTAAAACCAGGAGGAATGAAGCCCATGTTGGAGATGTCTGTTCTCCTCCTTCACCACGGAGACAACCTTCAGTAGGCTTTTAGGCTATGATTTATTGTATAAACAAGGCAAGGGCAGAGGCTTTGTGTCTGATTATCCACGCCGTGAGGTTATCCGCACAGCTGAGGCACAGGCCAGGGTTAGCACGGAGTAGGGATTATTCCCAAAAGGTAGGCTGGAGGCAGCTGACCTATTTGGGGGGATGAGAGTTTGGCTGTATGCAGGGATGTGAGTCAAACCTTCTCAGCAAGAGCCAAAAGAGCAGTCCCTAGCCCATTTTATTTGCTAGTATAACCATAACCTTAAAGACCACGAGGTCAGAGGAACACCACCCGGCGACACCCGCTCTCTTATTGATTGTGCAAACCTAGAGGCAGGGCTGCCCCTAGCATGAAGAAAGAAACACCAGAAGCCTGAATCACAGTCAAGGTATAAAGGTACTGCCCTTAAATTTATTGTGGTTCTTTCAGTACTTTAGTGAGTGGGAAAGGGAGAGGGACGCAGAGGAGGCAGGGAGCCAGCTTTGTATCAGAGTACTGCTGGATCTCCTCCTCCTCCTCACTGCCCACCCCTAGGTGCAATAGTGTTGGCAGAAGGGCTGCTTTCCCATGAGGCACATACATCAGTGTCCCCACATGGGCGTCTATATTCAGCTGTTAAACAAACGCAATGAAGATACCAGCTTATGAGCCATTACACTACCTGGAAGTTTAAATAATCTGGGCTAGGACTTGAAGGAGGAAAGTTATGTTCAGTGTGTAAATGTTACGTTTTGAAAACATTTGGCTGGCAAATTTTCAGCTTTCATTTTCTCTCTTTTCCTTTCCTGCCCTTTTTCCTTTTTTGCAACTCAAAAAGGAAGCCTGAGGAGGGGAAAATAAAGAGGCCTGGGATATGAAAACTAAAAGAGCAACTTAAAATAATAAAAAAAAAATCTTGTTTGCTTTTCTGAGAAGAGCAACAGAAGTGTTTCCTAGGAACAGGGAATTGGCTTATGAAATCATAATATTACAAAAAAAAAAAGAAAAAAAAAGAGAGGCTTGACTTTGTTTTTGCCAGCCTCATTATTCACTTGTTAAACATAAGCAGCCTGATGGGTGAGATGTAAGGCAGAGATCAGAGATGGAGACTAAGTTTGCACCCTAAGGTTTATAATCAGAGTAAAAATTGTTTTCAGCGTGATCCATAAATATTAACTGGTTATTATCAGCCAAAGAAAATGAAGAAGTGTAGATCAGAGACATATTTATTTAAAGGCATGGAGTGAGCCAGTGTCAGACCCCCTTTCTGCGAAGAGCTCAGGCACATACTTAAACTCCTGTGATCCACTAAGAGATAAACACCTTTTTTTTTATGCATACATGAATTTGCTCTTCCTGTCTGGGCCAGCTCTTGAACTCAAATCCAGCACTTCTAGGTCCCCGGTTTAAGCTCTAAATGTACATATATATATTCCTGTCTTCTTCCTAGCCTTTGTATCAGCAAAGGAATAAGCAAAGCAAAAGCTGGGGGAAGATGGTGGTGTTTAGTATGAGCAAAGATCTTGATGCTTGGATCACATAAAGTTCAGTTTGGCATCCCCAGGCTCTGTTGCTGCAGAATATGAGCATATTTTCCACAGAAAGCATACTTCCTTAGTATTTGGAGAGTGTCTAGAAGAGTCTATTCTAACCACTGTTCCACAATCACAATGTGGAAACAAAAATAAAAGTACGTTCCCTTCTAACTTAACGCCAGAAAGAAAATGAGAGATAACCAGTGAAGAAACAACCTTAAAGTTTCCTGGAGAAAAAATTCAGAACTTTGGTCCACATGCAGCTATTTTGTAATTGATTCCTGATTGATGGTATACTGCAAGGCTATATATATTTTTTTTTTAATTAGTTAAAGTTCCTTAGCTCTGTACCAGGCAACAGTATAGCAATTAGTTATAGAATCATAGAATAATAAAATTGTTTAGGTTGGAAAGGACCTTTAAATTCTTCAGGTCCAACCATTAACCCAGCACTGCCAAGTCCACCACTAAACCAGGTCCCCAAGTGCCACATTTATGAGCCTTTTAAATAGTTCCAGGGATAGTGATTCCACCATCTCCCTGGGCAGCCTCTTCCAATGCTTAACCAACCTTTCACTGAAGACATTTGTCCTACTCTTTGATCTAAATGTCCTCCGGTAGAGCTTGAGGCCATTTCCTCCTGTCATATTACTAGTTATCTGGAAAAAAGAGACCGACCCCTGCCTGCCCACGACCTCCTTGCAGGTAGTTGTAGAAAGTGACATGGTCCACCCTAAGTCTCCTTTCCTCCAGACTAATCAACCCCAGTTGCCTCAGCTGCTTCTCATAAGATTTGTGCTTTAGACCTTTAGCCACCTTTGTTGCCCACCTCTGGACACGCTCCAGCCCCTCCACGTCCCCCTGCAGTGAGGGGCCCAAAGCTGAACACAGGGGTCCAGGGGCGGCCTCACCAGTGCCCAGCGCAGGGGGACGGGCACTGCCCTGCTCCTGATGGCCACACTCTTTCGGATACCAGCCAGGATGCTGATGGCCACCTGGGCCACCTGGGCACACAGCTGGCTCATGCCCAGCCGGCTGCTGACCAGCACCCCCAGGCCCTTTCCCACCAGGCACCTTCCCAGCCCCCTGCCCCCAGCCTGTAGCGCTGCCTGGGGTTGCTGTGACCCAGGGGCAGGACCTGGCACTGAGCCGTGTTGAACCTCGTGCAATTGGCCTCAGCCCATCAGCCCAGCCTGTTCAGATGCCTCTGCAGAGCCTCCTGCCCTAAAGTGGGTCAACGCACCCCCCAGCTTGGTGTCATTTGCAAACTGATTGAGGGTGCACTCGATCCCTTCATCCAGATTGTCAGTAAAGGTATTAAACATGACTGGCCTGAGCACTGAACCCTGGGGAACACTTGTGACTGGTTGCCAACTGGATTTAACTCTATTCACCACCTCTCTTTGGGCTCAGGCACCCAGCCAGTTTGTTACCCAGCAAAGAGTACACCAGTCCAGGAGTACATCTGTACAGCTTGTGAGCAGCCAGTTTACTCGGATCCAGGTAGACAATATCCACAGCCTTTCCCTAGTCCACTAAGTGGGTCACCTTGTCATAGAAGGAGACAGGTTAGTCAAGCAGAACCTGCCTTTCATGAACCCATGCTGTCTGGTCCTGATATCCTGGTTGTCCTGGACATGTCACATAATGGCACTCAAGATAATCTGCTCCATAACCTTCCCTGGCACCAAGGTCAGGCTGACAGGCTTGTAGTTCCCTGGATCCTTCTTCCAGCTCTTCCTGTAGGTGGGTATCACATTTGCCAACCTCCAGTCAACTAGGGCCTCCCTGATTAGCTGGGACTGCTGATAAATGATGGAAGGTGACTTGGTGATCACTTCTGCCAGCTCCCTCAGCACCCTCGGGTGGATCCCATCTGGTCCCATAGACTTGTGTGGGTCTAACTGGTTGCTAAACATTGCCCCTTGTATTGTGGGGGCTTCATTCTGCTCCCTGTTGCTGTCTTCCAGCTCAGGGGGCTGGGTACACAGAGAACAACTGATTTTACATTTAAAGATGGAAGCAAAGAAGGCATTAAGTATCTCAGGTTTTTCCTCATCCCTTGTCACTATGTTTCCCCTCGCATTCCATAAAGTATGGAGATTCTCCTTAGCCCTCCTTTTGTTGTTAATGTATTTATAGAAACATTTTTTTTGTCTTTTATGGCAGTAGACAGATTAAGTTCTAGTTGGGCTTTGGCCCTTCTAATTTTCTCCATACATAATATCATGACATCTTTGCAGCCCTCCTGAGTGCCTGCCCCTTCTTCAAAGGTCATAAACTCTCCTTTTTCCCCTGAGTTCCAGCCAAAGCTCTGTTCAGCCAGGCCGGTTGTCTTCCCTACTGGATCGTCTTTCAGCACATGAGCGTGGCCTGCTCCAGGGCCTTTAAGATTCCCAGAAGATTAAGCCTTCCTGGACTCCTTGGCCCTTCAGGACTGCATCCCAAGGGACTCTGTCAACAGGAACAGGCTACCCTCCCGAAGTCCAAGCTGGCAGTTCTGCTGACCCCTTTCCTTACTTCTCTGAGAATCAAAACCTAACCTTTTGTGATTGCTATACCCAAGATGACCTCCAACCATCACATCACCCACAAGTCCTCTGTTCACAAACAACAGGTCCGGCAGGCCTCCTTCCCTAGCTGGCTCCCTCACCAGCTGTGTCAGGAACGTCTCTTCTACACACTCCAGGAGACTGTTCCTTCTCTGCTGTATTGTACTTCCAGCAGATATCTGACAAGCTGGAGTCCCCCATGAGAACAAGAGTTAATGACTGAGGTTTCTCCCAGTAGCTTGAAGAATATTTGTATAGAATATGGTCTCTTCCCTTTTGAATACAAGCTAAATTTTTTGGAGTTGTTCTTAATAATAATCTCTGCATTTTTAAGGTAGATGAAATACAGGCTCAGAATGGCTCCCATGACATTCTTAAAGTCACTTTTGATGCCTCTTTTACAGCCGTAGTTAAAAGCCCACAGAGGAGACTTTTCTTCATGATAAGAGAGCTCACCTTGTTACCATCGTTTCTTTTTTCTCATGATACTAAACATTCAGTTAACCTTTGCAGTATTTTATGGCAAACCCCTCTACCTTAAAACCCCAAAACAAGACCCACCCCTTGCAACCTTCCCCACTCTAACAACAACAATAATAACAATAATAATAAAATAATCCAGTCCCAAGCTAACAAACAGACAGAACTCGCCTCCTATGATTAGCCTGGCCAACATATGCAACTAATTCTCAGAGAGGTTTTCTGGAAAACCAGTGACAAGATAGGTACTGTGGGCTAGCCCCGGGCAGTCAGCAGTGGCAGAACGCCTCACACAGCCTCATGTGTAAAGTTTCTGAACTGACACAAAGCTTAATGGAAGTGAACCCTGACGACTGTGGCCAACCGACTGTAAGTGACATTCTGGGTGCCTTGCCACTATGCATCCATCCTTCTTCCCCTGCTACACTCTCCAACACCCCCCCCCCTTCCCCTTCTGCTTTTCCCCCTTGAAGGTATAATGTCTCCTGTGGGAAGCCTTGATGCTAAAATGCCATTCGTACTCTTTGTCAGGTGATTTGCCAGCTACCAACTCCTGTGTAATCAGTGCAGAGTCCTTAGGACAGGAGAGGGCTGTGGACTTGTTTTTGGAAGGAAGCAAACAAGCAGAGTAATGTTCTGGCAAATGGCAGGCTGAGATAGTGTCTGAAAGCACCGTCTGCTTACTCTGAGATGACTGAATCCAGAGAAGGCTCTTTGGGGGAAAAAATGCCTATCTGAAGTGCTGAGAGTATCTAACAAGCCCCCCTCAAAACAAGTATTTTTGCAATTAGTGCCTAAATCTAGATTTTCAAAATTGGGAGCTGACTTGAGCTGTCTCACTGGTTCGATAAATAGCTTTGTGTGTAGTATTTTTGAGCAGGTTCATGACTCCCTTTTGAGGCAGTGAAATCAGCCTATTTGCATAAAGCAAAGTATGGATCTCTCTACAGTGCTAATGCCTTGTATCACATCGATCACTTCTCCTCAGAGGTTTCTAGAGTGCTTTGCAAACACTGGGAATGCCAGTAGGTATGTAACAGAAGTCTCCTTTTTTTAGGCCTTGCACAAATATGGCATGAAAGCAAAGCGTTGTCTTCAAAAATGCACAGTCTACATGGGTAAGATAGACAAAGTTGACAGGAAAAAGAAATATGGGAGGGTTAACAAAGGCTGTTGTTGTGTAGGTGATGGAATTATAAACAAACAGAACTCTGCTCTCATCAGTGAAGACTGAAATCCTTGCTGCTAAACCATAGTTTGCCCTGGCCTTACAATTCCTCCACAAAAAAAGTGATATTATCTTCATTTTACAGTCAGGAAAAGAGAGGGCAAACAAGTAAAAGTACTGTTTTCTAAGAGGGAAGGAAGTAAAACCTGGATCCCAAGTCTTCTCCTCTAACTAATTTTATCTATCTCCTCCAGCTGCAGAATCACATTGTAATTTTACGAAATATTCCAGTGTTTCACAGCAATGTCACAATCCCAGAATGTTTGGAAGTGGTTTTATTAGAGTAACTGTTCCTGGAGATATACATTTTGTATGAAAAACCTCAGAGTTTTGTTGTTGTTTTTTTAAATGATTGACAATCCCTAGGCTAGGCCATAGAAACATGAAAATCTGTATTTAAAGGGCTCTGCAATTTTAAGAAATATATATTAAAAGCTGTCATTTCTAATGATTTTGAAATGCTGTTTGACAATGTCAGTAATTGGGTCAGTTGTTTTAAATGTAAGTGTAGGCCACAGCTCCATGAAACTGCCACTGTAAGTATAAACTGTGAAGGATTTTCTCCCTCCAGGTATGGGTTTGGGTGCAAATCTGGCTTCACAGTTTGCTCAGTAGCAATTAGTTATATATTTCTATACCTATTCAAAGACAAGCCTTTGCTCTTGGTCAGAAGAGCAGGGAATACTTGACAACAGGAGTATACTTTTCTATTGATAAATGATCCTCCTTTAAGTTACTAAAATCCTGGTTTTAATATATTGCTTGCTTTAGTTATTTGCAGGGGCACTGTAAGCAAAATTAATTTTGCTCTACATGCATGGGTTTGTTTTGGAAAAAAGTATAGAGGTTGTGAAGATGGAAACACCCTGAGTTCAGTGATATGATCAGTACTTTTTTTATATGAAAGAAGCATTTAAGCAATAAATTCCTAACAATGTTAGGTGAAGCTTAATGAAGTCCTTCCTGTAAACAGTGGTCTTAGTTATGAAATTAGTAACGGAAATTATCTTCATAGTACAGCTATTTGGGGAGAAAGGAAGCTAATAGGGAAATGTGGACAAAAGGCAGCAGAGGACATTGTAATGAATCTATCCAGACAAACAATTTGTGTCTCAAGCTCTTAGGGCCAATACTGCCTGTTTGCATTTTGATGGGTGCTAATGCAATAGTCCTGAGTGCGCAAGAACTAGTATACAAAGATTGTCACTCTAGGTAAATCAGCAAAGTCTTAGTAAATAATCTTCCGGCATATATCCTCCCTTTCCACACCAATAAATGCATCGTTGATGCCAGTAATTTGTAATACTGCCATAATGTTGAACTCATAGCAGAACAAGGTTCCTCTTTCAGGTGGCTTGAGAAATAGGTGCTGGAAGGAGAGCCTGGCATTTGGAGGGCAACTGTTATGCAGCTGATACTTGGGACTATGAAAACCCTTCCAAGGGCTTGCCTTCAGGCAAAAGGAGACAGACTTTTAGTTCTAACTAATTGACAATTTTCTGTCTTCCTCTGTGAAAGCGGTCAATCTAATGACTCAGGGGCTGCCATGCAACTGGTGAACACATACCACATTTTGAGGAAAGTATGCAAAGGAAGCACCTTTTGGAGGAGTGCAAGGGAGGTCAGCAGAAGAAGCTGACTGCCCTGTATCAGAAACAGTGTGGCCAGCAGAATAGGGAAGTGACTGTCCCCCTGTGCTCGGCACTGATGAGGCTGCATCTTGAATTCTGTGTTCAGTTTTGGGCCCTTCACTGCAAGAAAGACATTGAGGTGCTGGAGTGTGTCCAGAGGACAACGAAGGTGGTTAAAGGTCTAGAGCACAAATCTTATGAGAAGCAGCTGAGGCAACTGGGGTTGATTAGTCTGGAGGAAAGGAGACTTAGGGTGGACCATGTCACTTTCTACAACTACCTGCAAGGAGGTCGTGGGCAGGCAGGGGTCGGTTTCTTTTTCCAGATAACTAGTAATATGACAGGAGGAAATGGCCTCACGTTGTGCCAGGGGCGGTTTAGATTGGGTATTAGGCCAAATGTCTTCAGTGAAAGGTTGGTTAAGCATTGGAAGAGGTTGCTCAGGGAGATGGTAGAATCACCATCCCTGGAAGTGTTCAAAAACCACGTAGCTGTGGCACTTGGGGACCTGGTTTAGTGGTGGACTTGGCAGTCCTGGGTTAATGGTTGGACTTGAAGATCTTGCAAGTCTTTTCCAACCTAAATGATTCTATGATTCTGTGACCCAGCAGGAATGAAGAAGAAAATAGAGAGGAAGGATCACTGGAGGACTTGAAAATGTGCTGTTTATACTTTCTAACAAAAATATGATGGCAAAAGTCAGGGAGAAATTAGAAATTGCACATCAGCACTGGAAGGCTTGATTCTTATTTAAGGTTTAGAGGTGAGTAATAGCTTTATGATTTAAAACATATGGCCTATCAGACAATAATTTTCAAGTAGAAGCTCCTATACCCACTAACAGTGCGTGATTTTGCGTACCTCAGATACTGCTGGATTTCATTTTTATATGGAGTAGAAAGTTATAATTTCCTTCTTTCACAGGAAAGATATGGAGTGCAAACATGAAAACTGTGTGAGCGACTATGTGAGCAAAACTATTTGTACTCAAAAAGCTTTGGAGATGCAGCCTAAATGTTTTACCCAAGGTCACATAAAGAATCAGTAGCAGAGATTGAAATTCAGTTTGAATCTGCTGAGTCCCATTCAAGTGCCCAAACGACGAGACCACCATTTTTAACTGATGTTTAATCTGTCATCTGAGACTTAAAATGTTTTGAGGTGACAGAAACTGACCCCCCAAAAAAACAAGTTTTATATGAAAATATTTTCTAGTCTAAACAGTTATGTTAAATGAACCATTAAAAATTAAGCATTGAAATGAACTGACCTGAACAACAAACTAAAACATGCCTGAGGCATCAAACAGGTTTCTATTTTTTTCCTTTTATTTATGATGGGCGATGTGACAAAAGAATTCACTAAATTCTGAATACTAAATAAATCAGTCATAGCTCAAATGCCACTTCAATAATTTTTCCAAGGAACAACCACCACGGTAGCTTTTCTTCATTTTTGCCCCTTTTCTCTTACCTGGTATGTAAAATGTCTCAAAAAATGGAGAGAACTGCAAGGTAATGAAATATAAATGCCAAATCCACCAAACTACTTGGTCATCTAAGATATAACTGGGTTAAAAGCTGGGCCCAAATATCTGGAATTGTATCCTTGTACCTCCATGTAAATCTTACTGAATCTTAAATGTGTCTCAGTCCAGGAGCTATGTGGGCATGTGGCCACCCTATTTTGAAGGGTAAGAGAGCAGAATAGCATGAATACAGTCAGATTGTGACAGTTGTATTTGGGACCAGATAACTGCCCAGATGTTATTTACTGCTAGAGATACAGTCTTATTGTATTACCTGTTGAGCAATGGTCCTAATCACAGGGGACTTTTAATCTATCTACCATAGTGTGGTATGCTGGTCCTTTCATTTTTGCTTGATTTTGTTTCTGTGATAAAAACATTAACAGCTATGAATTACTTCTGTGACAGGTTTCCCAGGTTTTTTTCAATTTGAAGTCAAACAAAACCAAAACAAAAATATATTCAGAAAAAGTGATCAGGTTTCTGCATATACCCTAAATCTCTTCTGCTGATGATCATTTCAGTAGAGAGAATAGGGTTAGTCTGTGAGTTAGGAGCTGCTGCAGGGAGAAAGACAGGTGGTAGACTAGAGAAGGCACAGACAGAAAAGAGTAAAATCAGATGAGAAGGAACAATAAGAAAACAGAAAAAATACAGATTAGAATGGAAGCAGACTCTCCCTTCAGATTATAGTTGAAGAAGTGATTAAGTACAGATGCTGAAGAATTTAAATTCCTTTTAAAGGCCTTGTTCATCCTTTGATGTCCATCCTAACTACTTCAGGCATGGATTTGTTGTAAGGACATGTAGTCCTTGCTAGCTGATGGTGAGGCAGACATCAGCTGACCCTCTACTTTGTGGGTACCTCCAAACTTGGACCTCCTCATGGATCCACAGAAAATAGCTGTGGATGAAAGCAAATAGGATGTCCAAAGTGTATATCCTGGCCTGAAAATCCTGGCTAAACAGGGATGCTAACTTGTAGAGTTGAAGTTTTGACTGAGGGATATTCCTCTTGCATATTTTAGAAAACTACACCTTTTCCTTGGCTATCATCTCCCTGTTTCAGTCCTTTCTTCCCTGAAATGAAAGAAAAAACAATTTTCTTACACAGCTTTAAAACAAAATGGAAAGTGAGTTACAGAGGAAAGATAAACAGGCTGTCTTATGCATAGATGAGTATTTTTGGATTATTTTGGTAATCCATCTTTACCAGTCTTTTCCCTTCCTAAGACCCTCAGACCTATTTCTATCCTTATCACCGGTTTATTATAGTGCTGAGTAGCTGGAGCAAAGCCTGCATCTCATTTATTTGTGGAGCATAGACTACAGCAGCATACACGGAGACCTTCTGGAACATTGCACATGAATGTTTTGTCTTGTTTCATGGCTTGCGTGACAGTTCGTACGGGAGCTTGCGCAGGGAGGGTGCTGCTTTGAAGAAGGAGCACTCCACTGGCCAAGCAGAGAGACTTGAACCCAGCAACCAGGCACCACTCTGTGTCTACTGTACAGGTCAAGGGCACTCATCCTACCTAACCCTCATGGCAGAATGGTGGGCACTTGTCTGAGAGCAAAGGCTGCAGTTCCGCCTGAGGGGTTTGCACCATCTAACCTGGCCTTGGCTGATGCCTCCAGCCAGCCAGAGCTGCTGAAGGGAGAATGTGCAGTGCAGACCTCAGGCTGCAGGAGATGCCCAGATCTTTCTTCTGGGGCAGGGACAGGCAGTAGACCTGCCTACAAAAGGTGTACCCAAGTGGAGCACCTCCTGTGGCTGAGCATCAGAGAGGCTGAGAAGGACTTAGATAGCTGTTCAAAGTGCAGTCTGCAGTGGATCCACAGCCTGCAGCCAAACGGCCACAAACTCCTCCACTGGCACACACAGAAGGAAGGATGGCCAATAACGCAGAAGAATGGAAGATTGTAACAGCAAGGACCTGCAGGAGGAAAAGACTTCCCCTGAAGCCTGAGGGTCCCTTGCAGAACTGCTTTGCTGCTCTGCCAGCTGAAGAGCAGAGACCTGTCACATCAGGAGAAATGCTGGAGCTGAGTAAGGCAGCCCAATCTGCCCGTCATATGACAACCAACGCAACTAAGAAAAAGTGACAGGTGACAGCAGAAGATGACTCTTCTGAGAGGTACGGAGGCACCCATTTGCCAACCTGATGTGCTTTCTAGAGGTATGCTGCTTACCAAGCGATCGTGTCAGGGATGTTGCCAAAGAGTGCCAAGCCTTGTAGAGTCCACTGACTATTATCCACTGCTGTTGTTTCACGTGGGCATCAATTATACAGCCAGGGGCAGTCTGAGGGGCATCAAGAAGGAATACAGAGCCCTGGGAGCGGCAGTAAGAGATTGGAGCACAGGATGTTTTTTCATCAGACCTCTCAGTCAAAGGGAAAGGGTTTGAAAGGGACAGTCAAATCTGGCAAATCAATAATTGGTTGTGGGACTGTTGCCACAGACAAGGGTACAGCTACTTATACCACGGTATTTGTTTTGAGAAACGTGGTCTACTGGGGGCTGGTGGGGTTCATTTGAACAGAGAAGGGGAAGAGCATCTTTGGTCACAACCTTGCCAAGCTGGTGAAGAGAGTTTTAAACTAAAGTTGCCAGGGGCAGGGAACCTTAATCCATCCCGCTTCTACCATTTTGATACCAGTGCCAGCAACAGCCAGCCAGTGCCTAGAGAGGGACGGCAGGGCAGCAGGAGAGCATCTGAAGAGCATCACAAGGGAATTCCAGCAGCTCCAGCCAGTAAGCCAGCTTCATCGGGGCCCAACTTAAACACCTCTATACAAACACTTGTACTGCAGGGAATAAACAAGAGGAGTTAGAAATGTGCACATGCCTGCAGGGCTACAATCTGATTTGCATCACAGAGGCATGGTGGAATGACTGTTATGATTGGTGTGTTGGAATGGAAGGATACAGGCTCTTTAGGAAGGACAGGCAGGGGAGACAAGGAGGGGGTGTCGCCCTCTGTCAATGACCAGTTGGAGTGCATGGAGCTCTGCCTGGGGATGTGTGAGGAGTCCCAGAGAGGTTATGGGTCAGGATTAAAGATAGGGCAGGGTCAGGGGCAGGGAACAGTTGACATTATAGTCGTGGTCTTCTACAGGCCATCTGATCAGGAAGACTGACCAGGTGAGGCCCTCTATAGACAGAGAGGAGCCGCCTCATGTTCACAAGCTCTGGTCCTCATGGGGGACTTCAACCACCCTGATATCTGTTAGAGGGACAACACAGCACAGCGTAGATGATCCAGTAGGTTTTTGGAATGCATTGATGATAACTTCCTTTTCCAAGTGCTAGAGGAGCCAATGAGAAGAGGTGTTATGCTAGACCTTGTTGTCACCGATAAGGAGGGGCTGGTGAGGAATGTGAAGCTCAAGGGCAGCCTTGGCTGCAGTAACCATGACATGGTGGAGTTCAAGATCCTTAGGGCAGTAAGGAAGGTGCACACCAAGATCACTACTCTGGACTTCAACAGAGCAGCTTTTGGCCTCTTCAGGGATCTTCTTGGTAGAGCACCATGAAATAGAGCCCTGGAGGGAAGAGGTGCCCAAGAAAGCTGTTTAATATTCAAGGATCACCTCCTCCCAGCTCAGCAGCAATGCATCCCAGCAAACACAAAGTCGGGCAAAAAAGCCAGGACGCTTGCATGGATGAATAAGGAGCTCCTGGAAAAACTCAAACACAAAAAGGAAGCCTACAGAGAGTGGAAGCAAGGGCAGGCTGCCTGGGAGGAATATAAAAAATTTTCTGAGCAGCCAGGGATCAGGTTAGGAAAGCTAAAGCCCTGATAGAATTATATCTGGCCAGGAATGTCAAGGGCAATGATAAGGGCTTCTACAGGTACCTTGGTGATAAAAGGAAGGCTAGGGAAAACATGGGTCCTCTCTGGAAGGAAAAGGAATACTTGATTACCCAGGACATGGAGAAGACTAAGGTACTCAATGTTTTTTTCACTTTGGCCTTCACTAACAAGTGCTCCAGCTACAACACCTAAGTTGCAGAAGCCAAAGGCAGCGACAGAAAATGAGAAATCACCCACTGTAGGAGAAGATCAGGTTCAACATCATCTAAGGAACCTGAAAGTGCAGAAGTTCATGAGACCCAATGAGATGCATCCATGAGTCCTGACAGAACTAGTAGATGAAGTGGCTAAGCCACACTTCATCAGATTTGAGAAGTTGTGACAGTCTGGTGAAGTTCCCATGGACAGGGGAATGGGGAACATAACCACCATTTTTAAAAAAGAAAATAAGAAAGACCTGGGGAACTACAGGCCTGTCAGTCTCACCTCAGTACTTGGCAAGATTATGGAGCAGATCCTCCTGGAAACTATTCTAAGGAACACGGGAAATATGGAGGTGATTGGTGACAGCCAACAAGGCTTCACTAAGGGCAAGTCATGCCTGACAAATTTTGATGGCCTTCCTTGACAGGGTTACATTGTTGTTGGATAAGGGAAGAGTGACTGACATCATCTGCCTGGACTTGTGCAAAGCATTTGGCACTGTCCCTCATGACATTCTTGTCCCTAAAGGAGAGAGACATGAATCTGATGGGTGGACCACTCAGTGGATAAGAACTTGTCTGGATGGTCACACTCAGAGAGTTGCACTCAACGACTCACTGTGCAAGTGGAGACCAGTGATGAACGGCAATCCTCAGGAGTCAGTACTGGGACCAGTGCTGTTCAACGTCTTGGTTGGCAATGTATATGCTGGAATTGAGTGCACCTCAGCAGTTTGCTGATGACACCAAGCTGGGTGGTGCAATCAACACACCAGAGGGAAGGGATGCCCCCCAGAGGCACCTTGACAGGCTTGGGAGGTGGGCCAATGCAAACCTCATCAAGTTCAACAAGACCAAGTACAAGGTCCTGCGCATGGGTGGGGGGCAATCCCAAACATGACCACAGGCTGGGCAGAGAATGGATGGAGAGCAGCCCTGTGGAGAAGGACTTGGGGGTGCTGCTGGATGAAAAGCTCAACATGGCCCAGCAACGTACACCTGCAGCCCAGCAAGCCAACCATACCCTGGGCTGCATCCAAAGAAGCAGAGCCAGCAGTTTGAGGGAGGGGATTCTGCCCCTCTACTCTGCTCTTGTGAGACTCCTCTTTGAGTACTATGTTTGGCTCTGGGGCCCACAACATCAGATGGACGTGGACCTGTTTGAGCAAGTCCAGTGGAGCACATGAAGATGATGAGAAGGCTGGAGCAACTCTCCTATGAAGACAGGCTGAAAGAGTTGCGTTTGTTCAGCCTAGAGTAGGAAAGGAGACCTTATAGCACCCTCCAGTGTTTAAAGGGGTCCTACAAGAAAGCTGGAGAGGAACTTTTTACAAGGGCATGTAGTGATAGGACAAGGGGGAGTGGCTTTAACCTGAAAGAGGGTAGATTTACATTAGATATAAGGAAGAAATTCTTTCTTGTGAGGGTGGTAAGGCACTGGAACGTGTTGCCCAGAGCAGCTGTGGGTGCCCCATCCCTGGCAGTGCTCAAGGACAGGCTGGATGGGGCTCTGAGCAACCTGGTCTAGTGGAAGGTGTCCCTGTCCATGGCAGAGGGTGGAACTGGGTGATCTTTAAGGTCCCTTCCAACCCAACCCATTCTGTGATTCTGTGATACTATGATTCTATGGTCTCCAGTAGGTGCTGATGTGAGGGTAAAACCTCCCATCATGGCAAGGCACAATGCTGTACCCCTAGCCTTACCCTGAGGCTTCAGAATTAAAGCTGTTATTGGTTTTATATAACTACTGCATTGGAGGGAGCTTTTAAATGCTTTATCCTCAGCTTTTTTTAATTACTTTTAAACTTGCATGAAAATAAAGTGACTCATCAGAAGGACTTGTCTGCTCTAAATAGATGAGTCACTCACAGCCCTGGGATGGATGCAAACTTCTTTCTGTTTTTGCTCATCAATTGGGAATTGTTTGAAGGCCTCACAATCTAAAAGGGTCATGGTCCTGTTTGCTCTGCATTTGCATAGTGGGAAAAGGATGAAAGAAGAGAGTTGCTCCATTAGAATCACTTTAGTGGAGAAAAAAGCCTATTGGAGAGGAGGATTCTATATATCTTTTAAAAAATTTTACAATACTTTTCAGGTTTTGATAAAATATTGCAGTGCCATTTTTGATTTTGTTTCCCCTCATTGCAGAAATTTATACCTAATTTGCCTTCAGCCCTTTTTTTCCACAATCTGGGAAAAACAGATCTATTTTCCAGTACCTTCCTTAGTTATAATGTCCATTTTTATCAGGTGATTTGCATTGTGGAGCCTCCATCCTCAGAGACATTCAAAAGCCGACTGGACATGGTCTCAGGCAATTGGCTCTAGGTGGTCCTGCTGGAGCAGGAGAGTTGAACAAGCTGGCCTCTAGAGGTCCCTTCCAACCTTAACCATTTTCTGATTCTGGGACCCTGTGGTTCCCACCTTCAGTCCAAAGGATTCATATGAAATCTTTCCTTTTCCACTTCTCGCTTGGGCTATGTGGCTGGAAGAACTTTCTGGAGAAAGAAAGATACGCTCTGACATATGACAGTTTATAAACGATGCCACCTTGCTTAGATTCACCCTGCCGTGAGCTAGATATACCTTGCTTAGGGAACCATGCTGCCAGCTCCTTCCACATGGTATACAAAGGCAAAGGCAGCAGCAGCCTCGGTGAGGAATGTTTGGTGGGCTACAATCTGTGACAGCTGCCCCCACTCCAGGGAGGTAAAATAGCCTCAAAGAGAATGAGCAGTGTTTGAGGTCTCCTTCCCAAAGCAACGTTCGCACTCACTTCAGCCACATCCCACCAAACAAGCTGAGTCTCTTGACAGAGAAATTTGAAATCTTGGCAACTTTCCGTGGAGGAAAATAATCTTTAAGGAGCCTCAAAACTGCCCTTGGGCAAATCCTCTTTTCATAGTCAAAATAATAATAATTAATGAAATTCCACAGTATTCAGAAAAAAGCCAAAGCTTTTAGAAAATCTCTAGGCTGCCATTTCCAATTATAAATTGCCACATCCAGTAACATCACCCTGATAAAGTGGAAGGCTGATCTGCACGGGCAAGTGAGGATGCATCTTAAGTTGAGATAAAATCACCACCTCTCCCTTAAGATATAAAATAAACTGCATCATTTTATTAGACTAACATATTAAAATAAAACTTAGCATCCCTGCCACTTCATCCAAACGGATGCCAGGGAGCTCAATATTTGATTATTTGATTAATCTTGCTGTTTGGAGATGAATTAACTCTTTCTAGTAAGAAGACACCTGATATGTCAGTCTGTCTGTTTCACAAATGCTTGCTAAAATAAATATTTTACTGAAAATAGAGAGAAAGAAAGAAAATAATCAGGCAAATCATTGAAATGCAGTGTGAAGTGAGGTTCTTACTTTAACTATGCTATTTAGAAACTTTAGAAGCAAACCACTCTTCCACCCTAAATGCTAATCTACAATGGCATCATTTCATAGGGTCAGATTAGGTCATCTTTTAGGATTGCCATGACAAAACCCCAGTTTTGTTAATGTGGATTTGTGGAGCTCAGCATAGTTTTAAGAAGGATTCTGTGGCACTGTAAAATTGATCTATGTAATGTTTTGGGAGAATTGCATAAGATGTCCTCACCATCAAACTGTGGAATTAATTGATTGCTTCTTCTGATGTGACAGAAGGTAAAATGTTAGTGAATGTGTTCAGCTAGGTATAAAGTATCCATGAATTAAGACAGTTTGTTGTGGACAGAATAGAAGTATGTCTAAGGAGAGAAAAGATCCCATTTGTAGAACTGAAACATTTGAGCTGAAATCTAAAATATTTTCATGAAACATTTAGAATCTGATAACTTTTGTCTTTCTGTTCTGCTTTTGCTGTAATCTCAAAATGATAACTTGTGCCTGCAAAATGCCTTGTCAGGCTACCTTTATTCTTTTGCCAAAACGTTTACACCGTAACATTTTGTCCAGGGATTATCTGCAATGACTAAATATATACTCCTGCCGTGATGAAGTTAGGAATCAGTACTTAAATTTGAGTAATGAAACTTGGAAATCAAAGGGTTCTGCTTTTACAGCTAAAGGTGAGGTGAGGTGAAAAAAGAAAAATACACTAATCCTTTCTGGATTTTCAGTGATAGGTATTAGAGTTCAGTCTGTTAGCAATTTCATTAGCATATCCTGCACATTTTTCTGTACTTCCTAAATTGTGGGAAAAAAAAATATTCAGATTGTATTTTATTTTTTTAATTTAAGAGCAAGCTTTTCTTTAAAAATTGTTGTGAACCTGAATGCCTCCTATGATTCAATTCTATCTTTGTAGCACTTTGTTCAGACCCGTTGCTGCAGAACTCAGACCAGGTCAGTTTTGGCTGATGCCCTCAGTCCCAGACCATGTCTGCTGCTTCTAGCACGGATGAAGTCCTAGACTGGGCAGTGCTCACTGGCCTTGTGATCATTTCAGGGTATCCCCTGCCCTGTCCTCTGGATCAGACTTGCAACTTAAAAGGTGAGCATTTCCCGTTGGGATGGAAAAAGTTGCCCCATACATAACTAATAGTATTTGGGTTTTTACTTAAATAAATTGCCCTGGAAAGACGACTGTGTGTAGCCATCTGGGGTTTAAACAGTGCAGACAGATAGGTATTTCCTAAGGATAAATACTCTTGTCAGTGTCAGGGTGGGCAGAATTGCATTCTGCAAGGTAGACAGTCTCTTAGGATCAGCTCCAGAGAGAACCTACCCAAAAGTAAATGAGAGGAAACATACTGGTTTTAGATACCTAATCCAAACTGAAACAAATTCTGCCCCACCAACATGAAATGGTCGCTCCTAATAAACTATGATATAAACAAATCCTGATTTTGAACATTTTTTTTTTCTAAAAAAGAAAAAGTAGGTGTTTTTTTTCTTCTTCTAGAAAAGAACTGAATTCCTGTACAGTTGAAAATCAAGCAGAATAAAATGTTTATTAGTAATTCTGCCCTTTTGTCTCTTTTCTACTCAGTGGAAAACCAAAGAAGTAACACTCCATCATTCCCTTGTACTCCAGGAAGTCTTTTTGTCTAATATACAGAAAACCAAAGATACACCATTTCACAGCTACTTTTAAAAACAGTGGAGGGTCTCCATCAACTGTAATACAGAATTTAAACATGTCCTTGTGTCCCAAAGCTAAAATATATCACCCTCAGCCTCATACAAATTTGCTTGTAGAAGGATGATTTATAAATCATTCAGTAACAGATGATGTTACAAGTAAAGCAGTGGGAGTTTTGAAATACCTACATCAGATTAGTCTTGTGTTTATTTCAAAAAAAGCTCTGATGTACTTTAGATTTTTGGCAGGCACAACATGAGCCCAACATGAACTACTGTAAATCAAAGCGTTTTTTGAAAGTCAAACTTGGAATGCTTCCAATCTCAATTAAAAAATATTTGATGCCTTTTGGACTTCTAGTTTATAATTTTTTTTTTCTTCTCATTTGCCCTGCCCAGACCTGTCCATAGCAAAGATCCCACCAGGAAGTACTGAAATTGCAAATATTTTCATGTTTCCTTTATTTGTCCCTGTTTTTTAATGTGGTTTTCCCCTGTGATATTTTTTTAATAAACAAATCAGAAGAAAAAATCATCCACAGTCAACAACTTAAATTAGTCAAGATTAACATTTTGTATGCATTGACTAGTTTATCTGATATAAATGACCACAGAAAAGATAGAAATCAGGCAGCATTCAAAATCATGAAGGTTATTCAGTGCAAGTTTTCATGCTTTCCTCCCTCGTCCCTCCAAGATTATGATAAACAAATTACTAGCGACTAACTATGCTGTGTTCGTGTGGTTCTAATACAAATTCACTAGTAGAAGAATTGCCATTTAAAGTTAAATGAACCCTGGTCCACACACATTTTTTGTTAGATAATAAATACAAATGTCAATGGAAGATGCAAGAATGTAATCAATTTTGCTTGCAACAGCATTTACAAACATTAGTAGAGTTTTTGTACTTTGGTTAGTCAAATTGACTACAGAATCAAAATTTATTTTTTTTTTTTTACAAATCTCAGAGACAAGGCCATCTGCCAATGAGTTTATCACCTTTTACACCAGGACAGAACTTCATGCCATATGCCTCTACCTCTCAGTCTGCCAAGGGTCAAAGCATAGACCCTATAGGTAATGAAGAAACAAATGGAGAGGTTCTGAGCAATTAATTGTTCTGGAAGTCTGAAAGCGCATCGTGTTCATTACCCTGATATAAATAACTTAATGAACTCAGAACCAGAAGACCTCGTGCGGGTGAAATATACTGCTACAGTCTGCAGGGCATTTAATTTGCAGATTAAACTTTCCTATATAATGACTCCCAGTAATGCTTAGTATTGCTTGGACATGGATTCCTGATGAGATGGTTTGGACTTCCAGTTTATGCAATTTTAGCTCTTCTTGCTTGAAATACACAGTTTATTTCAGGACAAGTGAATCCAGCAGCTACTAAGAAACCTCAAGCTGTAAAAAAACCACTGCAGGATGATTCTTACTCTTCAAACCACTCCTGTGATCAGCCACAGCTGCCTGTCCTCTGCTGCTCCTGCTAGTTGTCCATAGAACTGTGAAGGTCTCAGCCCTCATTTCCAGGCACTGGGTATTCCAGCATTTCTCAAAACCCACAGAAACCTTGGGAGTTAGGGCTATGGGCAGCTACTCTGATCCTCTGAAAGGAGAGAATTTACTATGGGGATAAATGCTTGGTTGTGCAGGAAAATGTATGTTTCTACACTGGACAAAGTGAGACACCTAACTGGTGCTCTTGATGAGAGGCATGCACACGTCTTCCTCCAAGTGTTTCTGCACAAACACATATCAACAAACACCTCAGACAGACCAAATCTATCCACACAAATGACCCCACAGGGAAATTGATCCCCCCTTTAAGGAAATGAGGTAATGAAGGAAGTTTATGGAACAAACTATGGCTCCTTGTAAACATGATCAGTAGAAGTACTCGGATCCTACCGTAACAAAGATGCAGGTAGAACTGAAGTCATACAAAGAAAGATTCAGTTCCACAATTTTTAGCTCTCGTAAGAAAGTGCATTGTAGTGGAATGAAGCTGGGTTAATTAGCATTGATAATATACAACTGTGGGTTGGCTTCAGAGGCAGCAGGTTGGCCGATGTAGATAAGGTGCAGCTGTGGCTGGTTAAGTTAAGATGTTAGGCAGCCAATGAAGAGAGAGCAGATGAGGAAGAAGAGAGAGAAAGAAGCAAGAGAACACACGCCCTGGATGAGACTGGGAGAAGATAGTAGAGGGACTGTATGAAGAGTATGCTGGTATGAGGTGGTAAAAGACCTTGTTGCAGCTGGCTAGTTTGGAGAGTGCTGCGACAGTGCGTCACCTTTTACCATACCAGTATTTCGTTTCCTAGTTGTTTCCACTGCCTTGACTATGACAGCATATCTGACCCAGGTCACACTGTCTTACAGGGTTTGTAAGATCTGTGAAAGCAGAATTATCTTTGTGAGTTTTAAGGGAAACATCTCTTTGTTCTTTGCAAGCTACTGGCCTGCAAAGAACCATGTGAATAGATCTGCATGGGAGGAGGATGCCTCTGTAGAAGAATCATCCTTAGTAATATTTTTTATTCTTTGTGAGTGTTTATTTTCTGAATGTGACACATTACTTGACATTAAACATGCTGTAAAATACAGTGAGCTGGTACCCAGAAGGGTTCGAGTCCCACTGCATCTGTTATTAAGGTTCATGTCAAAGGTCCGTCTCTTGTTCTCCAGACTACATGGAGTCATGTAGGTGAGAATCTCAGAATAAAACCAGTATACTTGCACCAGTTTGAAAAAAAAGTTCCTCAATTGCCCTTTACTGCTCAGAAGATTAAGGGTGAGAAAGAAATCTGTATCTCTGATCCAATGGACTCACTGTCAGGTGTAATGATAATGCTTTTACTATATACCACCAAACCATACTGATGAGTTTTCCCTCTCTATATAACTGAATTAGACCAGGTGCACATGCCAGTTCTGAACGTACTTTATGAAGCTGACCAGTGTGCTGTGAATAATAGTAGTTCTGTGTCTGTGGGCAAATAGATGTTACTTGGCATTTCTATGCTGTTAGTAAGAGTCCTGCTTCACCTACTTGACTTGCATTAGACCAAGGGCTTAAATATGAAATATAACAAGAGGATGGAGGAAGCTGGACAATAGGGTACATAACTCTTCAGAAGCATTGATGCAGCATCTGGAAACCAAGTTCTTTGCAGGGTTCCTCTAGGACACTGCTATGACTCCTCAGCTCCTCATTCTTGGTAGAACCTCAGAGACTGTGATGCTGACATTTTTACTTATATATATATAAAATATCTATTATATAAACATACATAATATACTATATAACAATATAGTATAGTAAAATATATATTAATATATTAAATTAGGCATTATATGTATAATATATTATCTACTACATATATATTGTGCATAATACAGTCTATATAATTTATTACATTAAATAATATAAGTGTATTATATAAAAATCATATATATATTATATGAATAAAAAACAAAAGCTAAAAGAAGACATTTGTCAGCAGGTCATTAAAGTACTGGTTGGTTCCAAACCTACTTGCGGCAAGTACACTAGTGAGAAATTCGATATGAGTAATAAGGAAGAGGTGGTCTTTACTATTAGAGCTCTTCAGTACCCTAGGCATGGTGCACCTTTTTTGTAATGGAAGGGAAAAGGAACTTCTAGGCTATGATTTGTTGTGTTTCAGGCATTGTTTTAAAAAGCAATTAATCACAGTTAAGAAGCAAGAGTTTCTCTAAGCTGACTCAGACTGGCTGAATAGCTCAGGAAGAGACATTTGTATTATATACATACATGTTTAATAAGATGAATCTTGTGTTGAGAGACAACATTTGTTTAGCCATATTATGCAGCAAACTTTTTGTGGAGAATTGGATGCTAAGGCTGTACAGTTAATCATGCCATGGCTGTCAATTAGCTCTTTTATGCGCTGAGGTGGGGTCTGCATGGGATTTTCACTTAACTTTACTGCGAGGGTGGTGAGACACTGGCACAGGCTGCCCAGAGAAGCGGTGGGTGCCCCATCCCTGGCAGTGCTCAAGGCCAAGTTGGATGGGGCTCTGAGCAACCTGGTCTAGCAGAAGGTGTCCCTACCCATGACAGTGGAGTGGGGGGTGGGAACTAGACAATCTTTCAGGTCCCTTCCAACCCAAACCATTTTAGGAGTCTATGAACTCAGCATTGAAAGTGCCTGGGTCCTAAACTGAGAAATTCTAGCATTACTGATATAGAGCTAATCCAGACCTCTCCCCACATTTACCACGATACAGAGGATTGCAAACTATTTGGAATGAGCACTGAGCTAATGACCAAAGTGCAGTTCCTTGACCAGGTTGTCAGTGGTGGCCCCATTTCTGTAACAAGCTGATCCACACTGGTCTCCTGTCTCTGATCTAATTGCATTGCCCATGCACTTATTAACTCTGACACAGGTGAAATCATCTAGGTATAGGCATCTTGTAGCCAGGATTTTACTTATGCATTTTAGCTTCAAAAAGCTTTTGGGTGGGTTGTCTACCCATGATCATCTGCTGGATGTGCCTGCTTGAAAATGCTTTTTGATGCAATGCAGCACAACCAAAAACTGCACAATGACCACTGACAAAGCATGCTCCAGGCTAGAAATTAGATGCAGCTATGGGCTCAGGCTCTCAGAATGCTATGATTCATATAGAATAGTAGAATCATAGAATCATTTAGGTTGGAAAAGACCTTTAAGATCATCAAGTCCAGCTGTTAACCCAGGACTGACAAGTCCACCACTAAACCACATTCCTAAGCACCACAGCTACATGCTTTTTTTAAATACCACCAGGGACAGTAATTCCATCTCTTCCCTGGGCAGTCTCTTCCAATGCTTAACCACCCTTTCACTGAAGACATTTGTCCTACTCTTTGATCTAAATGTCCCCTGGTACAGCTTGAGGCCATTTCCTCCTGTCCCATTTCTAGTTATCTGGGAAAAGAGACCAACCCACACCTATCTATAACCTCTCAGGCAGCTGTAGAGAGCGATCAGGTCCCCCCTGAGCCTCCTCTTCCCAGGCTGAACCCCCCCAGGTCCCTCAGCCGCTCCTCATCAGCCCTGTGCCCCAGCCCCTGCCCCAGCCCCCTGCCCGGCTCTGGACACGCTCCAGCCCCTCCACGTCCCCCTGCAGTGAGGGGCCCAAAGCTGAACACAGGGGTCCAGGGGCGGCCTCACCAGTGCCCAGCGCAGGGGGACGGGCACTGCCCTGCTCCTGATGGCCACACTCTTTCGGATACCAGCCAGGATGCTGATGGCCACCTGGGCCACCTGGGCACACAGCTGGCTCATGCCCAGCCGGCTGCTGACCAGCACCCCCAGGCCCTTTCCCACCAGGCACCTTCCCAGCCCCCTGCCCCCAGCCTGTAGCGCTGCCTGGGGTTGCTGTGACCCAGGGGGCAGGACTCGGCACTGAGCCGTGTTGAACTTCATATGTACATTGTTATATATTATTATTATTAATATTATTATTAGTATCAGTATTGCTAATATATATTGCTGCAATGACCATCAGCATTTCCATAAACATCATGTCATGGGTGCGAGTCCTCAGCCAGTCTTCACTTAAACTGTGAACACAGTGTTGCAGTGAACTAGGCAGAGACACACACTGCCCTGGAGAGCAAACAGGCGTGGTTTGCAATGTTGACAAGTAAAGGGGATAGAGTTCATAATTATCTATCACCTTTTCAACAATATTAGGAAAACTGAATGTTAGTGCCCTAAAAGAGTAAGCAAAATAGTTTATCTGGCACAAAGCCCTGAGTCTTTGAGTCTTTGGTTTCTTCAGTGCAATGCAAGTGAGGACCACAAGAGTAGCTGCTGGATGAGGCTGTATGAAGTAGTCTGCAGAAACAGCTGTTCTGCAGACCTTGACCCTGCAGCGTGTGCCCCGTGCTTTTGCTGGGGTGGGGGGAACAGGGACCAGCTGCTGGGGTAGTGTTCTACTCAGTGAAACATCAGTAAGGAAAAAGCACTCCAAGACTTCACCCGTCACTTGCTAGGAGCAACTGCTAGTTCTGGGTAACTGACTCCTTTGCTTTACCCTCGAGCTGGCCTTGGCCACTTGTATTTATTTTCTAATGCATATATTTGATATATTTATTCCAGCTTGCTTTGCTGATTTTCCTTATGGTTAAAGATTTTGCTGCTTTTCTGTTTTCACTCAGAAGTGAGATATGGAGTGAAATGTTAACCATCATTCAACTGAACTGAAATGTATTTACTTACGTATTTGATCCGTATCTATCTCATCATTTTGTTACTTGGCTTGCCACATTCAGTGACACTCAGTAAACATCTCATTGAAGCGAATGTCACGTAATTTCAGAATGTGTTCTTGGCTCTGAGAGGCCCAGAATACCTAAGCCTTGTCATCTCTCTGTCAAATTTCAGAGCATGATACATTTCTGTGATAGACCTTGCATAAAACCCTACAGTGGAAGAAACTTACTGAACTGAAACGTTTCCAGTATTTCTTTCTGATTATTTTCTGAGCTGGGGAAGAAGAATAATTTTAAATCTCAGTGCCTGAACTGTTATGAGAGATGTGAGCAGACCTGTAGCAGTGTCACAAGAGTGGGAATCAATTCAGTTCCTGACTCAGTTCTGAGTTTTGTGATTATAGACGGTCTCTAGCATACTACTCATCTCATCCACTTTTTACCAACTAAGCATTAATTGCTTACCCTGATAAAGTCATTTTCAGCTCCACATTGAGGAAGATAATTTCAGTGTCTATAGTGTAGCAATAGGGATGTCTGTATTTGAACAAGGTGTCTAAGCTCCCTTGATACCAAATGGAGACCCGATCAACACAGTCAATAGGGAGGACTCGTTTGCCTTAAAAGTGTGTTTAGGTGTCCTGCCTGACCTTTGGCTACCTCTCCAGAAGGGTTTGGGTCTCATTTGGATCCTTGTACTGTTTCTGCCAGCTCTGTGGGGGTGTTTTGTGCATCTTAGCCCACTAAATTCCTTTTATTAGGAAAATGCATTGTCTTCCTAAAATTATTTAAGATTTTTCTGAACATTAGCCATTTTGTGTCTCATTTTTTCATCTCTGTCAATGATTTCTGCATACAAGATCTAGATTTAAACCTCCTGTCCCGATTGCCAGAAGATATGAGCCAGTAACTCCAGATCAACAAGTCTTTAGCTACTTATTCATGTGGACAAGCTCCCAAGGAGAAGCTAGAAGACAGTCATGGCAGAATCATGAATGACATGATGACTGAAGCCCTACAGCCGTTGTTTATACAGTTGGGTTATACGATAACCCAACTTTGAGCCTGTCATTCACAGCTTTGCACTGTTTTCTCTTGCCCTATTTGCCTGGTGCCTCCTCAGCCCCACCTCTGATTTACTGACCACCTTTGTGCATTGTCACCAAGCCTGAAAAAGTCTATGTCATTGTCTTGCCCCTCAATTATGTTCAAAAGAATTCAGGTTGAAGCTCAGAAAAATTGAGGTTTGTCACCACGCTCCTTGTTCGCTCTTTTGTGGGAACCTACATGTTAAGAGAATAAAAACTTTTATGGTAGTCATTAGGAGCTCATTAGATCTCATTAAGAGGTCAGCAATTTTTATGGCATTTATTTCCGAGTTTGTTGTAATCTTTATTGAATTAATCCCCACTGTTCCAATAATGTAGGTAGGGAGATAGTGATACATTTTTATGAAGAGAAGGTGTGAGGGATTAGTTTATACTATCCATAGCCTAGAGTAAAAGATGACCCAGTTGACTCCCTTATCTTTCCTTTAAGTTTGAAGTAAAGGCTACCTGAAATACTGTCTTATGTTGCTATACGTTGGCTTTTTTTGTTATCACCCAATACGTTCTTCTGAGTCTCTTTCTGTCTTTTTTAATATCTCTTTGCAGCATTTCAGCTACATATTTGAATATTGCAAAAGCTGAGAGTAAAACATTAGAACAAGAGAACACCAGATAAAAATTCCCATTTGTGGATACAAACCTTCTTAAATTGCCATTATATATTTTGATGATTTTTTAGCCTGTGGGTACTATCACTATAATTTGCAGTGTATAAGTTTTAATAAGCCAATTATAAATGTAATGTATGCTGCAAATATCACCATAGTAGCAGCTTAATAAACAGGGTCTTTTTTAATCGTATCCTCAAAACAGAGTTAATGTACCGTTCTTCTAATTTATAATCAAAATGCAAAACAAAATTCAGCTTAACAGTTATAGTGTAGCTGAGGTACTTCATATCATTAACTTGAAATACCTGAAGGCAAACCTGTTCTTTTCTAACTGTAAAAGATACTAAACAACTACATTTGTATATGTGTATAATATACATATTTGTGTGTCTGTAAATGCATGTATATGCATTTACTTCTACCTACATTTATATAAATATAGAAGACATATATACATACTCCTCTTGAGTATATGATTTCTTAGTGTACCACAAAGTTTACAGCAGAATGATTTTGTGATGTCCACATTCCTCTAGTACAGAGAATGCATTTTGCACAATGTGTGTTGCAATCTTGTTCTTAACAAGGCACAGCAAAATGCCACAAAAGCCCATTCAGAGAGTCTCAAGCTTATATTAACATTATTATGATTTTTCTAATACCCACAGCAGTCAAACCTATGTTCCTTAGGTTGAAGAAGTTAGACCTTGTGGATATTACAGTCATAAACAGTAAAGTATCCAAATTCTCTATATAGTCAACACTTCTACCTTGGGAAAGGCCAGGTGGGTGACTGACAGCTACACAAATGGAATAACAACTTAATGGTGAGCCTGAATCTTTGCTGATGTATTTTCTTTTGGAAAGTTAGTCATCTAAAGACCAGTCATCTAGTCTACGTTATTCATCTAAGCTACATCTCACCAGTGCAGAAAGAATAATGTTTCCAAAAGAGAACTAATTTCTTCTGAGAAACCTAAAAGATGAAGTTGCCTGGAGTGCCTCTCTCTCTCTCCATTAATGACATAGGAGACTTTAGTAATTAACGTGAACTACATGCTTAAATTTGAGGTTGCTGAACTAAGAAGAAATATCCCTTTCATTCCTGCATCCAATCCAGAGCGTTACAGGGATTATCTGCCACTTAGCAAATTTAGGATATTGCATGAGCAACTCTTTGTATTAAATATATGTGACTTTATGGAAAATTAGCTTTTTTGTTGTTCTTTTAGCACTCGATATACTTGATAAAAGTGTGTTTTCATTGGTGTCTTCTAAAAAGAAAACAAGACAAAGTTGCATTGATGCATTGTTCACATTGGATTACTCAATCAGATCCAATGACTTCTTAATTGTTCTTTATAACATAGGCACATGTAAGTATACAGTATTTACTGGGAGGTGGCAGAATGAAGTTGTGACAGAAGAAAAAACCTAAAGACACATTATATATTCTCCACAGAAGTCTTGTTTTCCTTTGCTTTGAGCCCTGATCCTCTTCCCACTGCATGTCCATCTTGAGTCCAGTGACATTAGATACTTATTAAAGGTAATTAAATTTAATCAGGCAAATTGTGCCTGACAATTTTGATGGCCTTCCTTGACAGGGTTACATCGTTGTTGGATAAGGGAAGAGTGACTGACATCATCTGCCTGGACTTGTGCAAAGCATTTGACACTGTTCCTCATGACATTCTTGTCCCTAAAGGAGAGAGACATGAATCTGATGGGTGGACCACTCAGTGGATAAGAACTTGTCTGGATGGTCACACTCAGAGAGTTGCACTCAACGACTCACTGTGCAAGTGGAGACCAGTGATGAACGGCAATCCTCAGGAGTCAGTACTGGGACCAGTGCTGTTCAGCGTCTTGGTTGGCAATGTATATGCTGGAACTGAGTGCACCTCAGCAGTTTGCTGATGACACCAAGCTGGGTGGTGCAATCAACACACCAGAGGGAAGGGATGCCCCCCAGAGGCACCTTGACAGGCTTGGGAGGTGGGCCAATGCAAACCTCATCAAGTTCAACAAGACCAAGTACAAGGTCCTGCGCATGGGTGGGGGGCAATCCCAAACATGACCACAGGCTGGGCAGAGAATGGATTGAGAGCAGCCCTGTGGAGAAGGACTTGGGGGTGCTGCTGGATGAAAAGCTCAACATGGCCCAGCAACGTACACCTGCACCCAGCAAGCCAACCATACCCTGGGCTGCATCCAAAGAAGCAGAGCCAGCAGTTTGAGGGAGGGGATTCTGCCCCTCTACTCTGCTCTTGTGAGACTCCTCTTTGAGTACTGTGTTTGGCTCTGGGGCCCACAACATCAGATGGACGTGGACCTGTGGGTTATTGTTCAGAGGAGGCCACAAAGATGATGAGAGCTGGAGCATCTCTCCTAGGAAGACAGGCTGAGAGAGGGGTCCTACAAGAAAGGTGGAGAGGGACTTTTCACAAAGGTATGTAGTGATAGGACAAGGGGGAGTGGCTTTAACCTGAAAGAGGGTAGATTTACATTAGATATAAGGAAGAAATTCTATCCTGTGATAGTGGTGAAGCACTGAACAGGTTGCCCAGAGAAAATGTGGATGTCCCACAAGGTCTCTTTAAGGTATCTTCCAACCCAAATGATTCTGTGATTCTATGATTTAAAGGTTTGTGTGGGAAAATTTGAATTTGAGTGCATGTAAGAAGTTAACACTCTCCATTCTGTGTCCTGATTGCCTACTTACAATAAGATGGAGACAAATGAATGTGATGGCACTGATTCAGGTGGTGACATGGATAAATATTCCAAAGATAGCTGGAAAAGCTTGCAAGCTTTCAGTACCAGAGAAAGAGATATACCAGGAAAGAGAAAACAACAGTTGCCAGCTACACCGGTGAGCTGACTTTTCTTCCCCTCAGCCTGACATTTCCTAAAACATAAAGGTAGGATTCATGTGGTCTTACACATGTATATGATAATTGTCAACTTCTAAGCAAATTATATTTTTGTAAAGTCTTCCTTTATAAAGGAAAAAGGAATAGGTACTTTTACAATAGGATTCATATGATATATTTTGGATGTCAATTTATGATAAGATGAATAACAACCTTAAAAAGCCAATTTCTGTCTTATGGGAGAGAGTCTAGAAAACTCTCAAGACATTAATGCCTATACCCAGTTGCACCTTCAGGGTGTAATTTGTCATGTTCTCAGAATGCTTTTCTATGTAGTGTGTCTCCTTCAGTGCAGTCTAGCTACCTAGACACACCTCTTTTAGATATACATCAGTGATGTATAAGCAATGGACCGCAGCACAGCATGCCAGTATTCTGCTGACAATCACTATGAAGATGGAGGCACCAACCCCTACCTTTGTTTTCTAGGAAATTTCTGAAATATAGCTGAGGGACTGCATCTGCTTTTTGTTTTGAAAGTGGTTAGAAGGTGACCAAGGTTTGGATCTGTAGATAATTTTCCTTGTCTACAACAAAGTAGTTGAGGTTGCAGAAGGAGTCAGAGTGAATAGTTTCCTCACTTCAGAAAGCTGACCATGAACAAGAGCAGCACTGCCTCCTCCCCATCAACTTTAATAGCATCTGAGAGAGATATAGGACATTGGGAAATATTACAACTTTTTTACTTTACTGATATAACGGTAATATCCCTGTACCACAGTGCATGTCTGAGCAATTTCTCATCTAGGCTGACGAAAATGATCTATTTCATAGATGAGAGACATGTTTTCTGAACTACTCGTATTTTTGGTTGATGAGGAAGATGCACTAGATGCATGTTGACAGCCCCTGGCAGTCTTCTCAAGATGCATAGAGATAAACTGAATTGATAATAACAAGAAAGAGCTCTGAATGAACAGTGGATTTGGGAATTGCAGTGGCAGAATAAGGGGGGGTTGTTTTGTTTTGTTTATTTTTACTTCTTTTATAGCTTCTATAAAGGTATTTCAATATTTGGCTAATTTTTCTATTTACTTGTCTTTATTTTAGTTTTCCACCTGAACTGCTTGAATCTGTTCTTTTATGTAACACATGAACAAAGTACATTTCAAACCCTGTCTACGCAAACAATAATGATATCCAAAATATGTTAGTCAATAACTGTCACTGAAGTCCTGTGCTAAGCAGCAAAACACTTTGCAGGAACACTGAGGAAAAAACCCAAACAACTCAAATCTGAAAGCATTTGCTCTGACAGATAACAGAAGTGAGGAAGTAAAAAGATGTCATTATTTGCAAAATTCAGAACCAGTAAAAAATGGGGCTGGGTTTTCAGCTGGGGTAAAACATTGCCATTCTTTTGTCAATTCCCAGTTCAAAAACCCTGGATAGTAACCTAGGACATTTCAAATATTGTTACCAGGCAAGCCTCCTGTGAAGGTTCAGTCAACTTGTTCTGTCAAGTTTATTCTCAAGTGGATGAAATTCCTGTGAAAGTCAAGGAAATTCATCAATGCAATTTACTTATGTTGCCAAGACCAGAGGCAAAAAGTGGGACTCACCAACGAAAGGGCTAAACACAGGGGTCTCTTGAGGGTTTCTATGTCTTGTCACTTTGCTTTTGCACTTGAAAGTCAAAGACCTTGAATTGCTCAGTGTTTTCCTCTCATCCCTGCCTTTAGCAGAAGCAGAGAGCCCTGCTCCTCAGTCCTCAGTCTAGATTAGTGATTTTGTTCTCGACTTTAGGAAAACTTTCT